>NC_088931.1:53242500-53327500 GCF_038396675.1 Hydra vulgaris
CACGTGTTAATATTATCGGATTGAGCTGAAATTTTGTATTTTTAATGTTTTGGTGTAACTGAACAAAATTACAAATAATTTTGAAAAATATGAACTTTCGAAAATAAGGACCACCCTAATGTATATACATACACACACACACACACACACACACACACACACACACACACACACACACACACACACACACACACACACACACACACACACACAGATGTATAAAAATTTGAAGTTGAACAATTTTGTTTTAGAGTCTTGATAGTGAAGATACTGATATACATATCATAAATGTTTGTTTAAAGAAAAAAACAATTGTTCCTGAAAAACAAAAAGAAATATTGGAAGAGTTGCAGTCAATTGTGTTTGAAAAAGTATTATGCAGTTCAACATTTTTTTGTTTTGTTTTTTGAGATGATTTATTTTTCTCTTATTTTTTAATTTTTTTGTGTTTGTAGATATTTTTTTAAATGCACTCTAAAAAAGTTTTTTTTTATGCAGCATATTGGGTAACATCAATCCATAATTATTGTACCACTGGGTTTTCCATTAAATTAACAGATTGAAATTTTAATGGATTAAAGTCTGTTGAAACTAGTCTGTTAAAATTAAGGATTTATTACATTAGTGCAATGAATGTTGATATAAAGGACTTCATGGCTACTGCATCAAATAATAAGATATTGCTATTCATCAATTAATAAGATGTCGCTATTTAGGTTGATACATTCAACAAAAAAATTCCATTAAATCTAAGGAAAAATTAGGAAGGTTAGAATTTTGTTAAAACAAAATAATTTTTATATTTGGGAATATAGGGATTGTTTTATTGTGATATTCTACAATAATACTCTTTGGTGCTTATCATTATAAAGGTGACAATAGTTAACACCTGTCTGATGCAAAGACAACCAATTATACAAACATAGTTAGGAGACCTATATTGCTCAATTTGTAAGCAAGCTTTAAATATGCTTGGCATGGAAATAACTAAACATGGAAATAAAATATTTATAATATTGTAACTCAATATACAAGTTTTCAATTACTACCATATAGTTTTTTAAATTTACTTTTAAAACAGTCTTTTAACATAGTACGCTTGTATAAAACACACACACATATATACATTTAGTATATGTTTACAACTTAGTTGGAATAATTTTGCTGTTACCATTTAAATAGGTTTAAAAAAATCAATGCTAACAAACTAGGCATTGATTTGTAATAATGTTATTTGTACATATGTTCACACTTTAATTCCAGCAAATTGTTGTAAATCTAAAAGATAAAATAACATAAATTATAATAAAGCAAATTCGAAACCTAAATGACATCAGAATGTAAACTTAAAACAAAACCTAATTAACCTTATAAAAAACCTTATAAAAAATAACCTCATAAAAAACCTTTTTTGCTAAATTTTTATTAATAAATTTCTAATAGAAGTTCTATTATTTTGTTAATAACTGATACTATTTTCTTAATTTCTTAAGATAGAACTTTAATACAACAAGGAAGAAAAAAAAAAAATTACAATATTTGATTCTTGAAAGATTAAGTAACTTCTTCGACACCGATCAGAAATAAAAGTGGTATAAAAAGATATAACTTTAGATAAAAATGATTTAACTAAAGATAGAACTTTAGATAAAAATGATTTAACTAAAGATAGAACTTTAGATAAAAATGATTTAACTAAAGATAGAACTTTAGATAAAAATGATTTAACTAAAGATAGAACTGATATATACAAAAGTAGTGTAAAAAGGTCTGTTTAATTAAAAAAAAGGTCTGTTTAATAAAAAAAAAAGGTCCGTTTAATAAAAAAAGGTCTGTTTAATATAAAAAAGGTCTGTTTAATAAAAAAGGTCTGTTTAATAATTAATGTTTTTTAAAATTATTCTCTTAATCTTTACGGCTTAAGGTGAAGTAATCGTAAATCAAAAGAAAAATGAATATGCACGTTAAAACAAATACAATTAACAATAAAAAATTTTTTAATTCTACAGCAGATTTAATCTTACAGTGATACTACACTTCTTAAATTGCAAATAATATAAACAATTCAAATTTAAAGTTGTGTAAATAACCCTTTTATACGCACTGTTAATATTATTTTAATGGAATTCCAAATAATATAAACTAGCCACATATAAACTTAGTGTGTAACTAATTCTTTTATAGACACTGTTAATATTATTTTGGTGAAATTTTATTTATGTGAAAATTTTTAACATTATATTGCTTTATATTAAAATTTAAAATAAGTTGAGTAATCTTAGAAAATAAATAAAATAAAAAGTAATTTAAAATTACTGACTGTTACTTAATCTGCTTCAGCTACAAAGGTTATGAAATTATAGAAACTGGCAATTTATAAACTTACTGCAAAAAACTTTTTATCTATAATACAAATGTGATTTAGGGTTCTGTAAATGAAAATGATCTTTTAAACAACTTATTTCTTAAATTTTTTAATATAGCAGATCAATTTATTTAGAAAATACAATAACAAGAAATTAATAATTTCACTGTAATACCTCGATCCATTATTAAATGATTGTGAGCTGATGTTTATATTTCTATTTGTTTATATTTATATACTTCTATGTTGTTGTTTTTTAACCCCTATTTTATATTTTTCTCTTTTAATACTCTTTGCAAACTCTTTAGGCATCTTATAAATAAATATAAAAGTAATATATTAAATATATTTTTAATAATATTATTTTTACATGGCATTATTACATTGTAATAATAGTATTATTACATAGATTTACTATCTTAGTAGGAATAATTTTGCCGACATTTTTAAAATAGGATTTGAATTAATGTCATAATTAGTTTGTATATTAAAAATTACTAATAAGATTTTAACAATACATATTCCATTAAACCATATTTTTACAGTTTAAAAACAAAAATACTTGAAAACTAATACACTGACTACATTTTGAAAACTTTCCGAAAAAATTACCCATACACATTTTTAATCCATTGAACTGACAGAGTTTCAAAGAATCCTTATATAGTGAATTTTTGCTGTTAGTTTTGTTATTTTAGGTAACGAACTACTACAATAATTCAACAGAGAAATGCAAATTGTTAATTTTTTTAACATGTTTTTTTTAGAGTGTGCTAATAAATAATTTATATATATATATATATATATATATATATATATATATATATATATATATATATATTATATATATATATATATATATATATATATATATAAATTTAATAAATAATTTATATATATATATATATATATATATTTATATATTTATATATATATATATATTTATATATATATATATATATATATATATATATATATATATATATATATATATATATATATATATATATATATATATATGTATGTATGTATTGTATATATATATATATATTTCATTGTGTATGTATGTATATATATATACATACATACACAATGAAAAGGGGAAGTGTAAACAATATTATTAGGTTGTTAAAAAATAGGTATTCAGTATTACTGTTTTTCATTATAGAGACGAAAATTTGTTGATCATTGCATCAGAAGAATAAGTTTCTTAATAACAGATGCTAAGGTATATACATTCATAAGTATCTTAGTAACAGATGTTAAGGCAAACACATTTTATGAATACTAACAGTATGAAATTTATGTCTGACTAAAATCTCATTTTAATTAAATTTAGTTGACTAAAATAGTTTTTTTTAATTTTAGTTATTTTATTATTTAGTCAAGATAAGAAGGTTTTTTGTACTAAAAAAGATGTACATAAAAAAACCCAACTACTTTAACACACAAATTAAAGATAATATTACTGAAGTAATGACAAGTAACAATCAAATAGAGTTGCTAATATTTGATTATCAACAAACATATCCCTCCCTCACTTGAAAAATGGTCTTTTTCTAACAGCTTTAGGAATAATATTTTTGTTTACATGCAACCAGTTCTGAAATCTTCTTTATGTATAATGAAATGGTTGCCAAAAATGAAAAAATGGTGTTGTGAGGTTTTATGTACTTTGAATTTTTCTTCAAAAATGTGGAGCCTATTTAACATAATAATGACATTCAGCTGTATTGTGGGTCAAATTAACTTTATTGTTATACCAGTGAAGTGCCTAAAGTTTTTTTAAGCAAAAGAACTTGAAGCCAACTATGTTTCACTACCTAGTGGATGGTTCTATGACATGTTGAATTTCCAAAGTGCAGGAGAAGGTAGCCCACATTTTGAGGATAGCTTTATAGATCAAGTTATACTGTTTAATGAGATTTAATGAAGTTATGTACTTTAGAAAATTCAGTTCGTTATTTGTCTTATCTGGTATTCTTTTATAAAGCTTATTGGTGTATTTTTATTATTTCTAAACTTATTTTATTTTAAAAAAACAAAATTTACAATGAACATGCGTTTTATACTAAGCTACTATGCACCTGTGGGAGATAGAATAGTACCTGTGGGAGGTAGAATAGTACCTGTGTGCGGTGAAATAGTACCTGTGGGAGATAGAATAGTACCTGTGTGAGGTAAAATAGTACCTGTGGGAGATAAAATAGTACCTGTGGGTGATAAAATAGTACCTCTGGAAGATAGAATAGTACCTGTGGGAGGTAGAATTTAAAAATTTCAAAACTAATAAATTTGTTCTTTTTCTTGAACAATATTTACATCTTTGTTGCACCAAGTTACAACTTTGTTGCACCAAGTCCTTCAATTGAGAAAAATAAATAAATTCAAAAAAATAAAAATAAAAAAGAATAGCTTTATTATATATGGTTCCCAAAAAAATAGCAAACTAAAGCCATCTAAACCTTGATTGGTTTGACAAAAAAGATAAACAGCATAACAGAATAGTTTACAAGTATAAAAGTATTTAATATAAAGTCAAATATTATCATATATATGTACTTAATATACTTTTTTCTACTTATGATATATAAACATAGACAGTTTTAAGCCTTTTTACATATGTCTTTGCTGAATGGTTATGTGAAGACTTTTTGTAAAGTTTTGCATTTTTGAAAGAATATCAAATAAGTTTACATTTTCAAAAAATTCTTGGATAATTTTTGAAAGATTGTATAATATTGAAATTTTTTTATTCTATATAATATTATAATATTTTTATTATATACAATATATGTCAAGTCAGGTTATCCTGCTACTGGTAACATGTAATCCAGTACAACCTGCTTGATCAGATAAAACTCAATTTTTTTTCAGCTAATTGTTATCGCAATAATCTAGATCTTTCTATATATATGAACAGTAATGTACTGGATGAGTCATCTTCCTCTTATCTTCTAGGATTAACGCTTACTTCCAATCTTGGAAACCATATACTCTTTCAGTAACTTTCAACTCTTATAGTGATTGCTTGCAGCCTTTTTGGAAGTGAAGATATTACAATATATATATATATATATATATATATATATATATATATATATATATATATATATATATATATATATATATATATATATATATATATATATACATATATATATATATATATATATATATATATATATATATATATATATATATATATATATATAAATATTCATTATATATAATGATAAAAAGTATTTATAATTAAAGTTTGTGATGAAGTTACTAAGTATTTATAATTAAAGTTTGTGATGAAGTTTACTAAGTTGTTTTTGCTTATTCAAATATTTATTTTCAGGGTTCTTTTCCTTTGACTTATACATTTCGAAGTAGAGATCAGGTTAAATGAATATTTTGAATATTTAGTTTTACACCAACTAAAGCCATTTTTAAATATTTGAATGTTGTTTGCATACTTTTATTACACAGTTTAAAGAATTTTTTTACTTCAACAGTTTAATGAAGACAAGATTTATCGCCATCTGGAACCTGCATTAGCATTTCAACTAGAATTGAATAGAATGTCTGCATTTAATCTTAAACCAATACCTTGCACAAATCATAATCTCCATCTTTATTATGGTTCAGCCAAAAAGGTAAAAACTTATAATTGTTAATCTTTTAAAACCTTTTTTGGGCTATACTTTAGAATTGAAAATTACCTTACCATAAGTTTCTTGGCTCTGTGGTTTATGCTCCATTATTTATATTTCAGAAGGTATAAAATCTAAAATGTTATTTGTATCTATATGCAGAATAATTTTTCTTTATTGTTTTTCAGGCAAGAGATGACCAAGAAGTTACTGATTATCGCTTCTTTATTCGTTCAATAGTTCGACATTCTGATTTTGTAACCAAGGTGATTTATTTATTTGATTCTATTTTACTTTAATTACTGTTTCATTGACCTTTAAATATTTTGATGCATTTTTTTGAAAATGTCAGGAAGCATCATTTGACTATTTGGAAAAAGCCAGTGAGATTCAACTTCTCGAAGCTTTAGATGAGTTAGAACTTGTCTTAAGTAAAGTAGTATGTAACTTTTGTTTTTAAAGTATGTAACATTTGTAGTTCTAAAAAGGTTTCCAATTCTTTAAAGACTTCTTAATGTTTTCTAATCTTTGTGTTTCATATGTAATTGTTTCATTGATTAGAGCTTAGAAGTATATTTTTTTTCCCATGGTGCTGTGTTAAATTTTTTAAACTAGCATCAATGAAATTGAAAAAGTTAAACAAAAAATGTATTCATGTATTTTGTTATATACTTGATTTACTTGAAACATTATTTTAATGCTTTATTTCTTGCAATTATTAATTCTAATTTCTATTTCTAAAAATTGAAGGAACATCGTACTGATGGAAATCATGTGTTTTTAAATTTTGTACCAACTGTTATTATAGAACCTCATAAGGTTAGCTTTTTAATAATTCCTGTTTTTTAAATTTTATTTTCTAGTTTTTTTTTATTATTGTTGTTAATATTTTTTCTATATTGCTTAATTAATTTTATTTTAAAAAAAAATTCAGAACTTTTGATTTTGATTAGTTTAGCATAAACATAAACATACTAGTAAACTTACGGGCGTTTTTTGCAATTATTTACATATATATATTTTATTTATTTGGAGAAGTGATTTGAAGCCAGGGCATTACGGAATCAAGAAATCATATATTAAATTTGACTTTTTTTTTTTTTTTTTTAATGTTTAAAAATAGTAATAATAATTTGTTATATGTATATATTGCTGTTAAATTTTGTAGATCGAAGATAGTATTCGGACTATTGTTTTGCGACATGGTCTTCGTCTTTGGAAATTGCGTGTTTTAAAAGCAGAATGTAAAATGATAGTAAGGTATGACTGATTATTTTGATTTTTATATTTGTATATAACTTTTATTACCTGTTTAGGTAACTAAAATGTCTGACATCATACTGAATAGCTGCTGCCAGTACATACACCGGCTGACTAAGGGGTCAAGTACAAGGAGTGCCGCTACATCGACTGAGGGTTTGAATTGGGGCAGCAATCTTATTTTTCATTATACTTCAGTTTTCTTCTTTTGCTGAAAAAGTTATATCGAATAAAGTAAGCAAAAAAAGTGCTATATCTAAATTTTCACTTTTAAATGTGTGTGTGATTGTGTGTGTGTATATATATATATATATATATATATATATATATATATATATATATATATATATATATATATATATATATATATATATATATGTATATGTATATATATATGCATATATATATATATATATCTACTATAGCGTATTTATGTAACAAATTGTTACCATATTTTTGTTACATTCATTTATACAGTGTTTTCAGAAAAAGAAGAAAAAAATAATAATAATGAAAGAAAAGATCGCTGCCTTGTGCCAAACCCTCAGTTGTTGTAGCATCACTCCCTTGCGGCAGCAGGCTATAAGATAGTCAATGTATGAACTGAAGACTCCGGCAGCAGGCTATTTCAGTATGATGTCAGAGTGCTTATCTAAACAAGCATTCATGGTTTCATTCATATAAATCTGTGCATTCATATAAATATGCGTGTATGTTTAAAATATATATACATATTGTTAAAGCTGTCCACTGCGCTCATTTTTTTCCAAAACATAGCAGATTAAAGTTTTTTTCATTCAACTATTCATTGATTGATTGATATTTATTAGAACATCAAATACATGTTCTAAAGGACATGAAGGCCTATACAATGATGAACACTAACACCGTGCCCATAAATAAATTAAAAAGATAAATAAAATAAAGTGTCACTACAAAACCAATTACAAAATTATAAAGAAACAAATAGTTATTTTACAATAAGTATTTGTTAAAATCAAAATATTTAATTTTGTTTTTAAACATTAAAACATTGTTTGCATTCACAGCTTTTAAAGTTCCATATTGTTCCACATGTCAGCAACTCGGTAAGAAAAACTATATTTTTTTAAATCCAAACGACAAAATTCTTTGCGTATTTTATAAATATGACCCCAGTTGTGGCTATTGTTGTCAATTGTAAAGAACATAGGTTGTTCTGTAAAAACAAGTTTAAATCTAGAGCATACTTAGTTTCAAAACATTTCAAAACTAAGTATTCTCTAGAGTTAGCTTGATGGATGACATAGATTTTTTATAATTAAGGTTACAGTCAATTGTTACTCCTAGATCTTTTGGGTTTGAAGACCAAGACAAAGTACACTCACCAAATTTATAGTTAACCTTTATACTTTTGCATAATGAGAGAGGTGCTATTCTAAATATAAAACACTTACTACTAGCAATTGTTAGTTGCCAGGTTTCTGCCCATAGTACCAGTCTATTTAGAGCAACAACTAAATCTTGGCTTAGATCCATGTCACGGTATGAATTTATACAATTTAGAAGATTACCTCTTATGTTATATGATGCAAGTTTAACCAATAGTTTGGGATACGAGACAGAGTCAAACGCTTTTTAAAAATCAATATATACAACACCGTTACTTGGTGGTTATCTAGTGCAGTGTTCCAATCATTAGCAGATTCTAAGAGGTTTGTACAGGTGGAACATTAGTTGAGGAAACCATGTTCATTATGAAATATAAAGCTATGATGACTTAGATACTCTATAACATACACATTGATCATTCTTTCCATGACGCGACAACCAGTGCATGTCAGTGAGATAGGTGTATAATTATTTTGATTCGCAGTAGCTCCTTTTTTTAAAATTGGAGATATAATAGCTTGGTGCCATTGTTTAGGTAAAACTAAACTTAAAACTAGCATCAAATATAAATGAAAGTAGAATACACAATAAATGAGCTAGCTTTTTTAGAAGTATGTTAGGTATGCCATCAGGACAGTACGATGTGCTGGCTTTAATTTCAGTTAAAGATTTATACACTGCTTCTGGTGGAAAAATTACCGTTTCAATACCTATTGAATCATTAAAATAACTATTAATAAATGGAGAGTAATTGTTATCGTTCATAAAGACATTGCCAAAGTGATTGTTAAATATGTCAGCAATTTCTCGTTACTACAAGTTATCTTGTTATTATTGTTTTTGTCTTTTGAGGAAAAATACTTTTAGATACATTTAGTTTGTTATTAACATAATTAAAAATTTGCCGATATTGTTTTCTTTAACTAGATTTAGCTTGACTCTTATTTGGTAAGTATGTAATGTTTCTTTACATTTATTAGCGTATTTGTTATATTTTTTGTGTGTAATGCTATTAGTATTTGACGATCTTTTCCATAAGAATGCTTTCTGATTTAACATTTTCTATCATGGTTCTCAACTATCATGGTTCTCAAATAATGTTTACATAATTTTACTAATTGTTTTAGGGTTCCAAGGGTTTATTTGACAGATAATTGATAAACCCAAAAAAAGTTTCAAAAGAATTAAAATTATGTAAAAGTTTCAACAACAAAAATTCATTTTATAATAAAAATGTCTTTAAAAAATAATCATTAAAAAAAAAAAAAAAACATTTTTTATTTAAAAATGATTTTTATGCTATAAAGTTTTAATAATATCAATTCTTTAGTGAAAAACATAAATTTGCTTGTTCTGAAAAAAAAATTGTATTTACACTATTACATTTGCAGTATTATTCTCCAGATTCTTATTTAAATACACTTTAGTATTACATTTAGGTTTTAGGTTTCACCATACAAATTTGATTTTTCTGAGGTGCATTATTAATCTACTGAATTTAGAAAAATTTAAAAAAAAAATTTAAAAAAAAAGTTTAAAATATATCAAAATTTTTTTTGCAATTATTTTTAAGATTTACATCTTTTTTCTTAGATTAACACCCGACGGGCCTCGTATTCCATTGCGCTTGTTTCTCTCAAATGAATCAGGGTATTCACTTGAGTTTCACACTTATAAAGAAGTGCTTGATCCAGATACAGGAATTCTAGTTTTTAAATCGTGGGGTGAGAGACTAGGGGAGTATCATGGATTGCCAATCAACACACCTTATGTTACAAAAGATTATTTACAAGTATATTGAATTTTAAAGTGTATTTGAAGTTTTATTTTTAGTTTAGCCGTATTTTTTTCATTTTCCAATATTTATAATTTTCTAGTACAAACGGTTTGCTGCCCAATCGCAAAACACCACTTATGTTTATGATTTTCCTGAACTATTTAGACAGGTATGTTTTTTAGACACATTTTGCATTATCTTCTTGCATTATAAGAATTGATAAAAAGTAAAATCAAAATTTGTGTTTATTTTTTTATTTTAATTTAAGCTAAAAAAGTTTAATATTTTTTTCTTGTTATATTAAAGGCTCTTTTAAGACAGTGGAAATATTGGACTGATAAATGTGGCATTGCATTTGATACCAAAAAAGAAGTGGTAACTTTATTAAATTTATTTAAGTTGTAAGTTTTTATTTGTAATATTGACATTACTTTAAATTACTACCTAGAGTTATATATATAAGGGGCAAATTAATTTACCAAGTTGCAAAAATTTTTACAAAAGGTAATATTTGTCTGACCAGGTTATTTTGCGTCAATATGGTTGTAAAGCATGATAAGACCTTTTTTTTATAAAAGCTTTTGCCTAGGAGTATAAAAATTAGTGATTGCGATTCAAGATCAAAATGTCAAGATCGCTTAATTTAGCCTTTGATATATGTGTGTATTATATATATATATATAAAATATGTATATATTGTATATTATATATATATATATATATATATATATATATATATATATATATATATATATATATATATATATATATATATATATATACATATACATATATATATATTTGTACATACATATGTATGTGTGTGTGTGTGTGTGTGTGTGTGTGTGTGTGTGTGTGTATATATATATATATATATATATATATATAAACATTGTTATTGTGCAGACCTAAATCCGTGATTGCAGATATATATGACACTCGGCTTACAATCAAAAGGTTTGAGGTTCGCCTTTGGCGCATAATTTTGACCATTCATTTTGTTCACCATTCAATCTGTTTCTTCCCATAACAGCCTTATTTAATAAAGTTCATATTTTGGAGTTTAGTGTTAAGTGAGAATTGCAAGTTTAAAAAATAAATGAAGCAGCCTTCCTAACTCAAGTTACCTATTATTACCTCCTCAACTCTAGATTCCTCTCTGGAGTTTTAGGGAGGTAATTTAATTTAAAAAATATATTATATCATACTTTAAAAAAAAAACACAAATTTGTATTTGTAGTTTTAAAGGCAAATTACTTTTACAACTTATATTTTTCAGATAGAGGTCTCTGAATTGTGGCTTGATAATAATCAACAACTGGTATCAATTAAACGTCTTCCTGGTGAAAACAATGTAAGTTTTTTTTTCATAATTTCAGATAAAATGTTGAGAAAATTGTATAACAACAATTTTAATACTCATTTTTCAACTTACAACATATTTGGGAAATAAAAGCAGTTATAATTTTTTTAATTTGTGAAATCATAGAAATAAGTTTTAATTTTAAAAGATTTTTTCATATGTAATGTTTTTTATCTAATGTAATACACAATATTTTATATAAAGAATGATAAAGTTATTCATATTTTTAAATTTCTTGCAAAAACTTAAGTTTTAAAGAAATACTCTAGAAATTTTTTTTTTCATTTAGTGTGGTATTGTTGCATGGCTAGTAAAACTTAATACTCCAGAGTACCCTGAGGGAAGGGAGGTTAGTTATGCTTGTTTCAAAGAACTATATTATTATTAAACAAATACATTTTAGATATAAAATATCTAACAAATACATTTTAGATAATAAAATGTCAATAAATGTTTGTACAATTTTATTAAAAGATATTATATTCCATATTCAAAAATATATAATGAAATATTAAGCTTTTTTTAGATATATTTATTTTTAGATATATTTAGTGTTTAGATATATTTTTTTTTAGATATATTTATGTGCAAATGACATTACACACATGATTGGTTCTTTCTCTCCTACAGAAGATAATCTATATGATGTATACAATTGTTTTTAGTATTATTTTTAATACAATTTTTTTAGTGTGTTTTACAAAGGTCGCAAACTCATATATATCATTTTAGTTGATATATATATGTATATATCATATTATATCAAATGGTATATACTATATATGATATATACTATGTATATACAGATGTGTATAGATATATACTATATATATATATGTGTATAGATATATAATATATATGATATATACTATGTATATATAGATGTATATAGATATATACTATATATATAGATGTGTATAGATATATACTATATATGATTTATACTATATATATAGATGTGTATAGATATACATATATAATATGGTACAAATAATATGGTATGTGCATGTGTATATATATATATATATATATATATATATCATATTATTTGCTTTTGGATAATTTATGATTAAATATTTAAAGCAAAAAAAAAAAATAACTTTATCAAGTATTTTCCAGAAGTATGGTAAACATTATATTGTTTATCAGTGCGTCTGTGAATGGAACATGAGCCTTGTATAAATGAGTCCAACCTAAAACACCTTTTCTCCATTTTAAACCAAATCAATTTAAAAAAATTCTGAAAAACATTTTATTCTAACTTTGAACATTATTATCCTTACTATTAAAATATTCTTTTAATTTTCTTTTCATTATTACTACAATTATCATCAGTACTTTTTTTTTAACATTATGATTTGCAAATTATGATTTCTTCGTGTTTGTTTTTATATATGTTCTATGTGCTTCAATCTATGTGTTTACGGTCCATGCGTTTCAATCTGTCTTTGCTTATTATTACTTATATTACATTTAAAAATTAGTGTCACTACTTTAATCAGATTTCTGTATAAGTGACGCAATCCTAATAAATCATTAACTTATTATTATAAATAATTTTGTGCTTATAACTACCATTATAATATTTATTATTATTATTATTTTTTAGTTGAAATTATTGTAAACGTATTAATTATATATTATTATATATTATTGTTATTATTACTATTATTATTGTTATTGTTATTATTTTTATTATTATTAACATTATTGTAAAAATAATATAAGGAAAATAAATAGGTTGTTGTTGTTATTGTTGTAATGTTTTAATCAGGTGTAAGTATTTGAGTTGTATTTAAGAGTGTTTTTTGAATACTTTAAACAAATTAAATATTACTTAACTTTAGACATAATTTTATTTACATAATATTGGTTTAAAAAACAGTTCTTACTTAAATTTAAGCAATTTTATTTTAGAATTTTTAAAGTATAAAGTTTGGTATTATTACATTTTGAAGACATGGGTTAAAAACTCCTGTGCCCAATTAAAACAATATCCAGAACTTTTTAATCCATATGTTAGATAAAAGCTATATTTACGTATATAAATTTTAGTTGCCCCTTTGACTTTTGGAGGAGAATTTAATTGAAAAAAAAAAAGATATATAATTTTATCAAATTTTAGGCTGTTTTAAAATTGGCAATTCAAAATAAAGTTCCTTTCATATACATTTCTGCTAATAGTGGAGCGCGAATCGGCTTGGCTGAAGATATGAAACATATTTTTAAAGTAGCTTGGAATGATGAAACACATCCAGATAAAGTAGGTTATTTTATATCAATGTAAACTTTGTGCAGCTGTAATTGTAACAACTAGTTACTAGTTTATTTTTTTAATAAAAATTTGTTTAAAAAGTCTAAATGTAATTTTATTTTTATTTAAAGGGATTCAAATATCTTTATTTAACTCCATCAGAGTTTAAAGCTGTAAGTCTAGTTAATAATTAATAATTAGTTTGGTTCTAATAGTTTATTGGTCATAAATAAATTATTTGTTTTTAATCTTTGTTTAATCACAATAAAATTATTGAAGTTGACTAATATTTATCAATATTATAAATCATAACAGAATGTTGATTTTTCATATCATATGTGGATTTGTTTTGAATCAAAATAATAGTTTACTGATCAATTATATAACGTCAATATTTCTTTTATATATTTTAATGAGTTTTTAATAGTGTTCAAGTTGTGTACAAGAAAAGGCATGTGCCATGGATCGGTATTCCTAATCATGCATTAGTTTTTTTTTTGTAGGCAACTTGACCACAGCTTTTTAGATTTTCGAAAATGTTTCCAAAATGCGCTGAAATAAAGTATAACGTAATAAAATGAGAAATTCCTTTTAATGATTGTATACTTTAAAAAACATTTTATTTAAGTTATCGATTATATAGTTATTATATAGTTTGAAAGTGTATTTTTTAATTTTATAAACAACGACAACTTTAAACAAATATTGTGTCTTCAATTAATTTTTTTAAAGAATACATCAAGTTATTATAGTTGAAAACATAACACATTTTTTTAAAAGAACATAAATAAGAACAATATATATTTTTTGTAAATTTTTTAAGAAATTGGGCGCCTAATGTCAGGTTTTTTTTTTTTTTTTTGGGAGGGGGGAACCTCTGACCATTTAACCATGACACTGTATATATATATATATATATATATATATATATATATATATATATATATATATATATATATATATATATATATATATATATATATATAAATTGTTTAATAGTCCAATTCCCAAGTAGAACTGAAATTGTTGTTGCTGCTGCTAACTATATATTATTTTTATGATTTCAATTCATCCATTAAAGTTAGGTTTAAATATTTTGGTGCAATTAAAATCTGCCATCTATAATCCTATTTAAGTCAATTGATATCTGCAAACTCCACTGCAACTATGATAATATTGTTTCCTATTCTTAACCCTTACCGCCTTTGTTTTTTAAAATGCATGGGTTTTTTTTAAGAAAAAAAGTTACGTCACTGCTTATTCCAATAAATTTTGGAAAAAAAAAAGCAATAAATAATTTTTTATGATTATCTTTAAATGAAAATAATAGATATAATACATAAAACTTAAAAAAAAACTTTCTAAATAAAAGTTCATATAAAAATATTCACACCCAAAACACACACCGGCCTCAGGACTTGCATTATATATTATCTATTATAACATTTAAGTGTGTAAACTAAAATATTTAAACTTTTGTTACATTAAAATATTTTTACTTTAGGCTTATTATTTGTACTCACGTACATATGAATGTTTACATTTGTACTCCAGTACATATCACTTAAATATAGAATACTATTTATTATAATTTACACACTTATATATAATACTTTTTGATAATTTAAATAAAGTTTGTTTGCTAAAAATTTCACATCTGTTGTTTATTTAGATTTATTGTTTTTTTACATTTGTTGTTTTTTTGTTGTTTTTTTTGTGTTTTCTTTCCATCTTATATATTAATAAGAACAAATTAATAGTAATAAACCAATAAGAAAAATAAAACTACTCATACAAGAATCTTTAAAAATAACTAAAAAGTTACATCCGCAAAATTTTTTATTTGTTCACTTTCTATTTAAACCAAGTTTGTTTACTTTTAAACAAAACGTTATCAGTGCAAGATTCAAAATGTTATGTGCACTGCAATAGTTTGATTATTTGCAGTTTTGATATTTTTAAGGAACAGATGGATACACGCTTGTTATTAAAACACTTGTGAACAATGGACTCAAAAATTTTATTTAGATATAATAAAATAAACTATTTTTTAAAATTACATAAAAGTTTAAAATCATTAAAAATTTTCGGCTGTCTATATTTTTTTCAATCAAATTTTACTTCTCACCAAAAAAATACTGAAACCAAATTTTCAATATCTGTTCAAATTGAAATTTCAACCAAAACAGAATTTCGTATGATCACTAGTTGTGTAGGATCTTTTCTGATCCATTATGGAAGACACTTCAAGTAGGAATCATTCTTTGAATTAATTATCATTTTTTTTTTATGTTTTACTTTTTTCTTTATTGAAGCTGGATTCAAGCAACACTGTTAGAGCTGTGCCTGTGAAGTTAAATGAAGAATGCCAGTATCAAATAACAGATATAATAGGTCAAATCAATTTCCAATTATTTTTTTTTAATTTAAAAATATTATATAAACAAATTTTAATTATAATTTCTTTTTTTCTTTTTAGGTAAAGAAACAGGTATTGGTGTTGAAAACCTTAAAGGATCTGCTTTGATAGCTGGAAGGACTTCTGAAGCATATGAAAAAATAGTTACTCTGAATCTGGTTAGATTTTTCTTAATTATTAATTATTGGTATTTTACTTTCCCCTCCCCTACTCATGTTTCTACCTCCTACTCCTTTTTTTTTAATTTATGATTAATTTATGAAAATTTTATGCTGATTAAGAATTGCTTAAAAACATAGGCTAGAATATCAACAAAAAGCACTCCAATTTGAATTTCAAATAAGTACCACTAAAAAGTTTAACATTTAAAATTTTATGACTTTACATTAAAAGTTTTATAACGTCATATAATTTAAAGTTTTATAACACCATATAATTTAGCATTTACTAATTAGTATTGCATTGTGTAAAAAAAATGCTGGTTTTGAAGATAAAAATTATACTAGATATATGTTAACACAAAACATTTGATAATGATAAAATTTTTTTAATGAGATGCTTTTTTTTTCAAATTCAAAATAATTTTTAGGCTTTTATAACTTTTTTCGTCAACTTTTTAACAATGTTTAGGAAAGTTATAACTTTGAATATTCAAAAGCATAACTTCATTTTAACAATTAATTAATAACAAAAATATTAAATATGTATCAAATATATTTATTAGTATTTCTTTACAATATCTGTTAAAAAAATTTCTTTTTATTTAAAAGACACTTATACATTTACACAAAACCTTTGTGTGATGAAGTAGAAAAAAGAAAAAAAGAGAGAGCGTCTTAAATATAATAGAATAAATAATACTTATATGAATGGCATTTTTTTCTTTTTTAATTGAAGTTATGTTTCATGAGCAATATAATCAGATGCCTTTTAAAAAAAAAGTAGTATAAATGAGCCTTTGTGATTTCTTTAGTTCTAAAATTTTCAAGCCTGCAAATTGTCTTCAAACATCGCAATTTTCAATCTGAGATAACTTAATTCAAACTGCTGTTTAAGAAAATGCTTATTGTGTTTATTTTAGCTAACATGTTACAGGAGTGTACACTCAGACTTTTGGTCAGTTGCCAGAAGGGCAACTGAAAGTAATCAGTTCATTAAATTTTAGTCGCCTGCTAACTTTTTGAGTTGCTCATTGCTATTTTTATAAAAATTTTCACATTTAATGGAGTTCTCTCATATTCTAGTCATTTTTCCTTATAGGGCTAAGTGTAGATTAGAAATAATTTGAGTAAATAAAAGTAATATTGTAAACTATTGATAATATTAAATTTTCTACTTTCAAATAAAGCATATGCCGATATATACACCATTAGTTTTTTCACTTGAATTGAGCTTGAATTGAAAAGTAGGCACTTTTTTTTAATATTGACTATTATAAAAAACAATTTACAAATACTTTAAAGCGCTTTGATTTTAATGTGTTTTAATTATTAAGATCTTCATTTTTACAGGAGCCTGAAACTATTGATATTGTGAAAGTATTTTTAAGTACCTTCTTGTTATTAAATTAAATTTTAAATTGTGTAAAAAATTATTTAAACTAATTTAACAAAAGTTATTGATAGAAACTAAATTTGGAATTTGAAAAAGATTTTCTTATAATTTATTTCTTAAAACAATCTTATACTTAACACAATCTTTTGTTTGTTTATCACAATTTATTAATTTCTTTTAATTTTTACACATTTAATGTAATATTTTTAATAAAGATTAAAAACAATTTATAGAAAGATTTAAATAGTTACCAATAAGATATTTGTAAACAAACTTTATGTTTATGAATTTATTATGTCAAAAGAACTTTACACGATTTTGAATTAATGAGAAACAAACAATTTTAAATACATTTGTGAAAAGAATTCTCTTAAACAAAAGCACTTCTCCCTTTTTATTAAAAAAGTTTTCAATTTGCTTTTGCATATTATAATCTATGATAATCTATGGTGGAGAGACTTATGTTTTAAATAATTAGTTAGTTAGCAGATAATAAGAAAAAAAATTAATAAAAATTGCAAAACTATTTTACATTCCTTTTAAGTTAAGTTTTACATAAAATGTATTTTATGTAAAATTTAGCTCTCATTTTATTTATTTCATACATAAAATGCAAGCTGTGTAACACTTTTTAACTAGGCCTGTCAAAGTATTTTTTTGTGATAAATTTAGTTCTATTTATTTCTTTATCTTTAAATCTTTAAAATGAATTTGTAAAAAAATAGAAATAAAATATTGTTTCTGTTTAAACAATAAAATGTTTTAGTTTTTAGTTAGGAAGTATTTATAAATACTTTTAAACGCTTATACAATTTACTTATGTTCTAATTAGAAAATGCACAAAACAAACTTTGGCACTGTGACTTTCAAAATATAGTTTTATTATTATTTTAGATAGATAGATTTAGATAGATAGTTAACTAAAAATACTCCTTTAATGCCCTTTCAGGCAACTTTATTGCATTAAAGGAATATTTTTAGACGTCCTTCACAAAATTTGGTCGCCTGGTATGATCAGGCAACCACGAGTGTACATCTCTGTGTTAGAATGTTGACATTTTTCCTATTAGGTAACATGTCGTACAGTTGGCATTGGATCTTATTTAGTACGCCTTGGTCAGCGTGTTATTCAAGTGGAAAACGCCTCAATAATTCTAACTGGTTATCAAGCTCTAAATAAAGTATATATTTTTTTAAGTCTTTATTTATAATAAGTTAAACTTATTATAATACGAAGTTTTGCAATCTTCTTAATTTATGTCATTTTTATAATTTTTCCTTTAATTTTTTTACAGCTGCTTGGTAGAAATGTTTATACATCAAATAATCAGCTTGGCGGAACACAAATTATGTACAAGAATGGTACAGTTTTATTAATAATAAACAAATGTGTAAATTATTTCAATTGTAGATTATCAGAGATTATCCAGATGTAACAGGGTTGAGGTGTTAGGTCACTATCAGATGGGTTTGTCACAAAATCAGTTTGATTTGTAACTTTAGTATCAGTTTAAAGAGAGGTAGATAAATCAGCACCCTTTAGTTAATAAAGAACTACCTTGATGTGGGTAAACTGTGTTAATGATTAAGAGCACCAGTTAAGCACATGTAGGATATGACCAAAACAATTTGCTATCATGGTTGTGCAAGTATTTATAGATGAGCAAATAGCTGAGTTGTTAACAAGGCCAAAAGTAGCAAGGCTAAAGCTAAGGCCACATGTTACAAGGTTAAGACCAAGGACAAGGTTAAGGCCATATGTTACAAGGCCAAGAATAAGAGTTTCAAGGTCAAAGCCTACGCAAACATTTTCGAGACAAAAGACTTAAATTTGTGCTTGATGTTAATAAAGTAATTACTATAATAAAGAATGATTAAATACATAATTAATTATGTAAAATAAAGAATGAAAAATTTTAATTTTTTAATTTTATGTATTTTTTTATGATGGCCAAGACCAAAACAATCAAGGTCAAGGCCAAAAGTTTCAAGGCTAAGGCCTTAATTTTTGGCTTTAAGGCAGAGCCAAGGCCAAGGACTAACAACTCTGGCAAAGAGTTATAACCTGTGAATTTATATGTTGTTACAAAAATACATAGATTTTTAAAAAATAATTCTGCTGCTTCAAGTATTCATCGGCCATGGTGTCTCTCCAAAACTATAATTAGTGACTCTTCTTTAGATGAGTGGGCAAAACGATGGGCCTATTTTATAAATTGGTAAGCTTTCCAAGTGCTAAAAGCTTCTGCTGGTGAACTTTTTATCAGGTTAAAATTCCATTGTTTTTGATGGAATGTTAGCATGTGTGAGATTTAAATACCCTTTGTGTTGAAAGCACATTATGCTGTTACATTTTTCTTTCTTTTTGCGCTGGTCAGCCATCAGCTTTTTTGCCTTTAGTATCTCCTTTAGTATCTTCTGGTTTACATTTTAGTATCATTTGGCTTAATACACATTCATGTTCGATAACTTACTAGAAGTAAACAAACTTACCTCAAAATGCCTGGGCACTATACTGGGTTAATTAGGGTACTTGTTATGTTTACTTAGTAATTAATAACTTTTTAAGAATTTTAATTGAATGTTAATTTGGGTATAAGGATGTTAATTTGGGTATAATTTTTGTTAATTCAAAAGTGTCTTTTTTTTTAGATCACTTCTTGTACATATGTAAAGAAAAACTTATGATGCTGATAATATTAAATTACTAAATTGTACTATATGATAAAATAACACTGGATTTAAAAGTTTTTTTGAATAAAAATATTTTTAGGGGTGCCTCAAGACCCTTGAACATTTAATGGGTCCCTAATATTAATTAAAAAATGTTTTTCAAAAGTATATCTTGTTGGGTCTCAAATGAAGTGAAATTATATAAAAATTTAAAAATAATTTTGTATACACGTTATTACTTTGGATTTTGTTGCCTAGAAAATGAACTTTTTTAAATAAAAATAAAAAATATGCACTTTTTCAAAATTTTTAAATTATAATTGTTTTCTCAATGTTTTTTTTTTATAAAATGAGGATTATTTTTAAATTTTTATTTAATTTTGCTTCATTTCGCTTCACCCAACAAGACATACTTTAAAAAAAAATTTTTATAATAATATTAGGGACCCATTGAATCAAGGATCTTTAGGAACCCCTTAAAAGTAGCTTTTATTCAAAAAAAATTTTAAATCCAGTGTTATTTTATTGTATAGAACACATTAAGGTGCGAGCTACAGATATTTTTCAAAAATGATGTTTTTTGAACCACCGTTATAAATAAGTTGACTAAGAGTTTTAGGTTGACTAATAAGATTGTTGACTAAATAGTTAAAATTTTGAACCAATAAGACCCATTGAAGTTACCTTACACCATACCGTTTCAGTTCACTACATTAATTGATTTAAACCACTTTTGTTTGGCTCTCAATTAGTCTTGTTTACAGGTTGGGATATTTAACAAAATATATTAAGTTGACTTCGTAAAACTCCATTTGTTAAAATTATCTTGGCTATTACTTTTTCGACTCCTTTGCTCAGTTTGAATGGTGGGGCTGCCTGCTTAGATATAAAAAGTAGTTATAATAACTGCTTTTTTTATTCCAATTTAGAAGCATCTTCTGGAATTAACAAATCAGGATTGTAAACAGTTTCAAAATTTCAAAATTTAAAAGAAAAAATAATCCTCATATTTTATATTCATGTATCAATTTCGTATACAAATAAAAATATTGTTACAAAAACTCATTTATTAAAATGATAAATTCAGGTGTCAGTCATTTGGTTGTTAATGATGATTTCAGTGGTATATATGAGATAATTAAATGGCTGTCATTTGTTCCTAAGGTATGAAGTTATGTTTGTAACTGTTATTAATTATACTTAAAATGTTAGCTATAGCTTTTAATGTATAGCTTTTAGTTATGCTGTTACTGTCAACAATAATAAAATAGTGTTAATGAAATGTGTCATTAAAGTCTAAAAAATAAATTTTGTAAGAGTTTTTTCATAGCTAAAAGGTTCATCACTGCCTATAATTTCTACTACAGACCCAGTAGATCGCACTATTACATTTACACCAACAAAATCTCCATACAATCCAAGATACTTAATTGCGGGCAGGCAACATCAAGCAGGTAAATATTAAAGAAGTATTTATTATTTGGAAAAGCATAAGGTAACTTTTTTTAAGTTTTGTAATTTTTTTATAGGTGATAAAATAGCTTGGGAAAGTGGTTTGTTTGATCAAGGTTCTTTCATTGAAGTGTTAGGAGGATGGGCTCAGAGTGTAATATGTGGCAGAGGAAGGTACATGATAAATTTATCTAAACTTTTATGTACGATATGTTAAAGCCATCAAAAATGAATAAAGGATAAAAAGCATCAATAATTCTCATGAATATTATGAATACAGTTTGTATCATTTAGACTTGGTGGAATACCGCTTGGTATAATAATGCCTGAAATACTTCCTATTGAGACTACCATTCCTCCTGATCCTGCAGATCCTACTTCAGAAACCAAAGTTAGTAAATTTAACTTTTACATTTAAATAATTTTTACGAAATATATAATTTTTTTTTCTGAATAATTTTCTGAAATATTATTTTTAATTTAAAAAAATTTAGACTGTAGTACAGCCAGGACAAGTATGGTATCCTGATTCATCATTTAAAACAGCGCAAGCTATTAACGATTTTAATCAAGAAGAGCTACCACTTTTAATAATAGCTAATTGGAGAGGCTTCTCTGGTGGAATGAAAGGTAATAAGAACATTTACTGAGGAAAAAAAAAAATTTCTGAAACTTGTAAACATTTATTTAATTTAAGAAACATATATATATACATATACATATACATATATATATATATATATACATATATATATATATATATATATATATATATATATATATATATATATATATATATATATATATATATATATATATATATATATATATATATATATATATATATATATATATATATATGTATGTATATATATATATATATAGGGGAGAACTTGATCCGTAAGCACCTTTGATCCTATAGTGTTATCTCAATACTTACATAACTTATTAAAGATGGCTGATAACCAGTGTGTTATAAATATTGTATCTTCAAAATTAGTCGTGTTTTGTTTAGAGAATAGATCACTATTAAATTTATTTCTAAAGAGATTGATTTTGACAACAGAAAGTAATTTTTTTATTTTTACAAGGAACCTTACATCTTTAATATTTTTTTGAGTTGAATAATTTTGCTTATGTCATTTTGTAACTAAACTATTCACCTCTTGTATGGTTGCTTTTGGTATGCTATAGAAGCATCTGATATGACAAAAAAAGAATTTTTGTAAAAATGGAGCGGGTCAGCACCCTTGATCCTAATGCGTTTATGCACCTTTGATCCTATGATCAAAGGTGCATATACACACACACACAAAATGTTTAACCAATAAAGTAACATGTACAATATGTCATATTGTTTTTAAATATATTTTTTTCTTTCAAAATATAGCCTTAAAATGAAGATTTTGTACTATTTTGTGTTGTTTTTTTTTTTGTCCTCTTTTATATAGTATATAATATATAAACTTTTATATAATATAATTGTGTATATATATATATATATATATATATATATATATATATATATATATATATATATATATATATATATATATATATATATATATATATATATATATATATATATGTATGTATATATATATATATATATATATATATATATATATATATATATATATATATATATATATATATATATAATATATATATATATGTATATCTGTGTGTGTTTGTTAATAAGGAAGATTCTAATAAGTAAACATCTTTATAAATGCAACTGCTTTTAATTGTTATACAGTCAGAGAATTTTTTACCAATCTAAAATATGTTCGTCTGCGATACAAGTTTCAGCCACAAAACATATATAATGTTGATGAGATAGGTCTCACAGCTGTTCAAAAACCATTGTCGATATGAGCTTCTGCCTCTGTAAAGTTTGGATTTGGGCATTCAAAATTAAATTTATCACTAAATTTTGGGATTTTTGTAGAATTTTCCTTCGGGAATGTTGAAACAAAATATTTGTTTAATGTGCTCGCTATTATAGCTCCGTCTCTAGTTGTTTGTTGACTGCTTCTTGAATTCCATCAGTCTGATATAACAATTTTATTGATTCCTTTGTATATGTTTTGCTGTTAATGTATGCATATTCAATGAATGTTAATGTATGCATATTCAATGAATGGTAATGTATGCATATTCAATGAATGTTAATGTATGCATATTCAATGAATGTTAATGTATGCATATTCAATGAATGTTAATGTATGCATATTCAATGAATGTTAATATATGCATATTCAATGAATGTTAATATATGCATATTCCAATTTTTTAGTTTGGAATGCTAACTTTCTTTTAAAACCCTTTTCACATTTTTTCTCTGAGTTCAAATGTTTTTACACTGTGACTAACATATAATTACTAAGTTTTGTATTGCAGCACATAAACCACAAGTTTCACTTTCTTTTACACATGCCTTTTAGTTCAATGTGCATCTAAAGAGGATCTAAAGTTAAAACCGTTTGACAAACTTGTGGCAGTTTGCACTTATGCAGTTTTTATTCAAATTTTTGCATTGCTTGTCACAAAAAGCTTTTATGTAAGTTTGGGCTAATATATTTTTTTGAAAATTGTGTTGGTGGACATACATACTCAGGCCTAAAAATTTACTTTTAGCAACTGTATAAAATTGCATTTATGTAAGGTTACACTTGCCCCAGTTCACACATAAAATATGCATTTATGAAAAAAGGGTTAGGGTTGTTTGAGACAGATTTCTCAGAATATTGCACTCTTATAGTCAAAGGTGAGATACAAGGTTACCATTTAATATTTTCTTCATTCAATAAAAGAGAAATAATCATCTTTTTTTGCATAATTTCAAGCGATTTAAACTATGATGTTGGATTTATCAATCATATTAAAACTAAGCTTCTACGATGTTGGATTTATCAATCATATTAAAATTAAGGTCTACAGTTACAAACATTCATTATTTTTCTGACTTCTGTGACAGACAGTTTAAAAACTGCATATTTACAATTTGTTACCATGCTGAAGATTTTTCTGTTTCTTGCATCCAGGTTTTTTTTACAACAAGCCATAGTAAATTGCCATGTGATAAAATAATAGCAATGTAAAATGACTTGTTGCCACTACTAGTTTGTAGAGTTTAACCACAGATCAAATACTGCCTGCTAAAGTAATGCTTGAATTTTGTCAAAAGTCAATCAAATCCTGAAAATTTAATAAGATATAAACAGTAAAAACAATTTTTCTGGATATGTATGATCTGTATAAATTTTAAAAGTGCATGACTATTTTTTAGATATGTATGACCAGATATTAAAGTACGGATCTTACATAGTTGATGCTTTACGTAAATATAAGCAACCAGTAATTATTTACATTCCACCTTGCGGGGAACTTCGTGGTGGAGCATGGGTTGTGGTAGATCCTTCTATTAATCCAGATCATATGGAAATGTACGCTGATGTTGAATCACGTGGGGGTGTACTTGAACCATCTGGAACATGTGAAATTAAATTTAAAGACAAAGATATTATGAAAGTTATGCGACGACTTGATGATACATATGCTTCATTATCTTCTAAACTTGCAGCAACAGGTAACTAAATATTTTGTTTATTAATGGTTTTTGAAATAATTGATTAGTTATTCTTACATCTTAAACTTTTCAACTTCCTAATCAACCTCATAAACTCATTAACACCAATAAAATAATAATCCAATATAAATAAAATAAAAAAATTATATTATTTTAAAATTTTTAAGAGCCTGGTTTACATTTAAGATTTAACAACTGTGGAAAGAAAATTACTTGAAGAAAAGTTAAATGAAAGAAGGAGAGAACTGAATCCTGTTTATCATAAGGTACATAAACACACACGAATTTCTTTATTAATAGTTTTTCAGTTATATTTTTAAAAAGATTCATAAGGTAAAAAATTTAGAGCTTAATAATAATAATAAGATTAATAAGGTAATAAAATTTAGATCTTATATTTGTATTTAAAAAAAAATTGATAAAACACAAAATGTTTTTATGTACTTAGTGTACGCAACTTTATGTTGTAAAAGTAAACATGGAATTTTTATTTTATCAATCTAGTTTACCTCTGAAAGCTTTTGTATGCAAGTTTTTAATGACATTGTCCTGTTTTGTTTGTTTTATTTTTATTTATTTTTTTTAGATTTTAGGAGTTTAATCATTAATTTTAATCAGTAAAGTTTAATCGTTAATTATCTACGACTTTTTACAAACTTTTCCTAAAAGATTGGTTTCTTTTTGAAAGAAACCAATTTTTCTAGGTTAGTAAAATCTATGTAGATTTTTAGTTGAAAGTTATTCATGACTAAAGATGATGTTTCTTACTTAATGACCTTACTAATTATAGTTAGAAGATTAAAAAAGACCTTACTAATTATAGTTAGAAAACAGTTAAAATGATTAAAAGTGATTGTTAAATAAGTGATTGTTAAATAAGTGATTGTTAAGATGATTGTTAAATAACCTTCAGAGCTCTTAACTAGAAACAACAAGTGCTATTTTCAGGAAGGCAGGAAAACAGGATCAAGCACTTGTATTCAATCATTTTTATGTTGTCTAACTCAGTCTAATACAGGAATTATTTTTTTCTGGACTTATTTGGAATTCCAGATATTTTCTTAAACTTTCAGTTTTTCCAAATTCCAAAAAAACTTTACATAAATACAAATTTAAATATATACTTTTTGCAATTCATTTGTTTTTTAACATTTTCAATCAATACCCATATATAAAATAAGAAAAGTTTTGAAAAAAATGAGAAAGCCATCAGCCTAAAGTTATATCGAGATAAATATAAAAAAGATAAGTTCCGGATTTTTTTTTACCAAATCTTTTCTGGGTTTTTAAAATACAACCTTGTTAATCACTGGGCATATCACATTTGTGTTGTGTATCATGTTGAACACAACCAAATGACCTGTCATTTTTATGCAGTAAATATTTAATATAGTTTAATGAAGGCTTGTTATTTTTACGCTGTTTGCTATTTGATTAAATTTCAGAAAATAAAATTTTTTTAATGTATATATATTAGTAAAATATATAAGCACTTATAATAACATACAAACATAGACAGTTTATATGTTTCTTCACTATAATGGTTTATTCTTTTACATTTGTTAGATTGCTTTAACATTTGCTGATCTTCATGATACAGCTGGAAGAATGCATGACAAAGGTGTTATACATGGGATTATTAAGTGGGAGAATGCACGCACTTTTCTTTACTGGAGATTTAAGAGGCTTTTACTGCAACAAAGAATTAAGAAAATATTTGCTGAGCAAATGAGCGATTGGTAAATTTTGTTTGTGTAAAATTAGCTTTGATATAGGGCCACATGTTTTTAATTCTAAAAAAAACCTCACTTAATATCAACAGAAACTGTAAAAACATTTTTAAAATTTATTTGTAACACTATAACATGTTTGATGTTTAAGCAGTGTGAAAAGTGTCAATAAATGTCACAAGATAATCCAAAAAATTCTATAACATTTCAATAAAATATGTTTTAACATATTTTTGAACATATTTTTAATTTGACAATTTATATTTCAACACGTCTTTAATTATGAAATTAGTTGTTTCATTTTCCATCTCTATTACATAATGATTTTTTTTACAAGATTCAAGATTTTTTAGCCTAATAATAATAATAATCATTTTATATTAGTTATTTTATTTTTAGTTTACTTTGTGGTAGTGGTGTAGTAGTAGAGCAAGAGGTTCCGAGTTTGATCCCCACCACTAGGCAGGTCCATTTTTAAGGGTTGGAAAAACTACAACTTTGCCAACTTATTTTTGTCATACAATACTTTTCCTGAAAAAATTTTTGAAAAATTTTTAATTTCCTTACCTCCCTAGGGGTTTGAATATTTTATATTTTGTACATTTTTCGGGAATTTTTTTTTTTTTTAATTTGCACTACCGTACCAATGCAAAGTTATAACCACAGCGCGTAATAATAAATTTTATGAAACTGCGCTGCGTTTGCAACTTTTTAAATTTAAAATTATCAATACGGCAATATTAACACGGCAATATCAACACGTTCAAATACTGAAATATTTTTGTTAGGACAAACCTACGAAATTGATTGCAGAACTTTGCCTATAAAAGGCGACATTTTAAGATATTTTTTATCACTGCTGCAGATTATTAAATTTCAAAAAAAATAAATAAAAACACACTGAAATTATTTCCTGCCCTCAAGATATAATTCACGAGCTGCTGTGTAATGATAAAACATGTCAGCCCAAATGTGTTGTTTCTGCTCTTAGAAAGTTGTGGCTTATGGGTGGTATACCACACATTAGTTGCAGAAGTATTAGGTAACTATTGATTTGAATAATGTTCATAGTTTATTATATAAGTAATGTTATTGATATAAAAATTTAAGCTAAATGACAAATGAAAATTTATTAAATTATTTTAGGGAAGGCGTTTCCAAATTAATAAATCATCACAAGAAACTGACAAAAAATATCAAAAAATATCAAGACAGGATTATAAGCATTATTTTTAAGATGTGGAAATATCAATCTTAATGTAGAAAAACTTTGAAAGACAAAAGTAGAAAAAATAATAAAAGATTTATATATAAGTGAATCATAATTAAGGAAAAAATAAAATAAAAATGTAAAAATAGTAATTCAATTTTGTACATTGATACAAAAAAAGTTACAGCTTTAAATGAAGACTATATTTCTGAAGTAAACAAACATCTAGCTATTGTTGTTACAAGTCCAGACTGGGATTTAAATACAAATGGAAAACAGCAGGATGAGCTGCTAGGCATAGTTGAATGTCAATCGGGGAGAGGATATGATCAAGCATTTGCATGTTTTAATGTTATAAAAAAGTTTGGAATTGAAAGCTTTATAATTGAAATTTGTGCTGACACAACAGCATTTAACACTGGTTGTAATAAGGGTTGTATAAGTATTTTAGAAAAAACTTTTAAATCAACCTCTGTTAAGACTTCTTTGTAGAAGCATTCTCAAGAACAATATATTTTACATGCAATAAATGCAATCACTAAAACAGAAAGCAAAGGTCCATCAAAATCTATTTATACAAGATTCAAAGCTGCTTGGCCAATGCATTATGAAAATGTTCAAAAAAATATGGATCAGTTATCAAAGTTTCCATGGTGCGATATTGGTTGTTAGTGGAACTCTATTAGAAGATATGGCTAAAAAAAGTTTATCTTTTTGCAAAAAAGCTTTGGAACTTCATACTTTCCGCAGAAATGATTATAAACATCTGTGTCAATATGTCATTGTTTTTCTGGAAAAAAGGGAGGCAGTTCCTGGATTTATTATACACAAACCAGATGCTGAACATGAAGCTAGATTTATGGCAGACGCTTTATACATTTTGGCAATGTAGCTTACTCAACCGATCATAAAGTTTTTAACCCTAGAGGAAGAAACAGTATTTTCAAAGGCTGCAATATATTTAGCTTCAGTTCATGCAAAAAACTTTCTTCAATCAAGTCAAATTATTTCTGCTGCTCATAATAATTTGTGTACGGTTAAAGAGACGATAAATATGAAAGATTTTGATGCTGATGTTCCTCAAGCTTTTATTTCAAGCTATCTTAGACACAGTTATTATCTTTCTGAAGAAACAATTGTCTTTTGTTTATTTGATAAAAGTCTTGACAATAAAGTTAAAGAAATAGTTGTTAAAAACAAATTTACCTGAAATCTGTAGAAAAATCTGAAAGCCTGTAGAAATAAATGAAAATTCAGAACTTAATGATTATGTTGATCAAAATTCTTGGCAAATATTTAAAATAGTTCATTACTTATCAAAGTGGTTAGAAAGTCCACCTGATTTTTGGACTCATGATTCTGATTATAAAAATATGCAAAGGTTTGTAAAAAAAATTAGTCTGTGTCAATGACTGCTGTGAATGAGCTATTAAATTGGTAGAAGACTTTATCGATTCAATAATTAAAGAGGAAAAGTTACAAGATATTTTACAGGTTTTGAAGGAACACAGAGTTAATCTTCCATTTTATAAATGTAACTGGTCCAAAAAAATACTTAATAAATTGTAAGAAAAGTTTAACTTTTTATAAGAAAAATTTAACTGAATTTTTTATGTATATTATTTACAAAAAGTGTTTGTTAAACCTTTAGTCAAAGTCTTATACATTTGCAACAGTTTACTTTTATTTTTTATTTTTATTAAGTACAATATTTAGATTCCTTATTTAACAAACTTCTTAAATGCAAATTTTATTAAGTTTTTTAATGAATATTTAAGAGTATTTAGATAAATATACAATTAAAAACATAGTAAAAACCAGGTTTTTAAAAGAAACCAGATCATATTTCAAAATGTTTTATCTTGAGAAATTTTAAAGCTCAAATTTTAAGCTTTAAAATTTCTCAATTTTCAAAAATTATTTAAGTTATAAAAATTAGTTAAAATAATTTTAAAATTTCTCAATTTTAAAATTATTTCAAAAATTTCAAAATTTTTTTGAAATAATTGTGAGCTCAAATTTTATACGAACCTTCCTAATAGAAGAGCCAGCTCACACAAAAAAAATCTATTAGTTTTGTTGATCCTAGTTCTAATTAAGCAATTTAACATATAATTGGTCAAAAATGACTTTTTTAAAAATATTCAAACCCTCAGGGAGGTCAGGAAAATTGAAATATTTTTAAAACTTTTTTTGGATAGTCGTGTATATCAACATAGAATGGGAAAATAAAGTGGCAAAGTTATAGTTTTTCCGACCCCTAAAAATGGACCTGCCTAACCACCACATCCCTGGTAGTACCCTGCTCAACTTGTTTTTACGCACAGCAGCCTTGTTCGTCAAGGTTTGTATTTTGGAGTTATAGAGTTGAGAGAGGGATATAACCACAATTAAGTAGCCTCCTTGTCTGTAGTGACCTTCTCGGCCTTGGGGAGGTGAATTGAATATTTTTAAAAAAAACCTTTTAATATTTATTGTTTGCTTTACTTCAATACATGTTTGTTATCAAGTATTTTTGGTTTCATCACCAATTCAGATATTTGTAAATATTTTATGAGAAATCATCATATATAATTTTTTTTTCCCTTAGTATCAACGAGTTAACAAAAGCCCATGTAGAAACAGTAATTCAGAGATTATTTTTAGAAGAAAATGGGTCAGTAAAGGTAAACATTTTGCTTTTATGTTATATTTTTTACTATAGAGCATAATCTATATTTTGTTGTTTTAAATGCTTAAAGTCTTACCTGTGGGAAGATAATGAGTTTGTAACTAAATGGATTGAAGCTGACTTGTTGAAAAATCAAGGCTCTGTTATTTATGAGTATGGAAAGTGGTTAAAGCGGGATGTTGCACTAAAAAATATAAAATGGTAAATTGTATTTATGTATTTGTTATAGCTATCTTAGCTAAAAACAAAATATTTTTATATTCAGTAAAAAAAAGTTTTATGTTATAGTGTTACTATTTTTCAAAAGCGTTTTCAAAATTTATTTTCATAAGTAAATTCTTTTAATTAACTTAAAGTAAATTAGTAAATTTGAAATAATAAAAAGATGGTAACAAAAATTATTATTTTTCTTTCTATATAATGTTATTGTAGCATCCTTGACAACAACCCTGATATTGCCATGGACACAATTGTTCATATAACTCAACAGTTTAATCCTGGAAAGCGTAACGAGTTATCTCGTGTTTTAGATGCGTTAAGTCATTGTGACGAAAGAACTCCACAGGATGCTGAAACGTAGATGTATAATGTATTTAGGAAATTAAACAAATTAAATTTTTATTTTTTAATTATTTTTTAGTCATTACGTTCCAGTTAAATTTTACAAAAAAATGAATTTCAATTAAATTTTTTTTCTAATTTTATGAAATATTTTTTAGAAAATGTTATTTGAGATTTTAGGAGCATAAAAAATTTATGAGTATTTGTGATTTTGGTGGGTACATATATATACATATATATATATATATATATATATATATATATATATATATATATATATATATATATATATATATATATATATATATATATATATATATATATATATATATATATATATATATATATATATATATATATATATATATATATTTCATGTAAAAATATTTTCCTTTGTTTAATATTTTTTCAATATTTTTTTTAATCATTTTTATTTGTTTTTCATTTCTAGTGTATTACTTTTTGTCAATCTTCAGCAAATTTTAGTCCAATTTTAGTTTTATATTTATTTTAATATTTCTTTATTTTGAAGTAATAAAGATGTTAAAATATAAAAAAATAAGTGTTAAAATAATAAAGTTTAAGTGATTTAAATTATACCTTTTTTTCTGAATATTTTTTTTTAAATTAGTTTATTAATTTTGCTATATTTATTTTTTTATATTAATTTTAGTTTAATGATAAGTTTTTATCAATTTAGGTGTTGACTAATAAAACATGCTTGTTTAGATGTTGACCAATAAAACTTACTTATTTAGATGCTGACAATAAAAATTTTTTTCAATGTTTGTTTTTTTATAAATCAGTTCATTATTTTTTAAATTTATTTTACAGACAAGAAATAATATGGTAGTTACTAGTAACACAGAGGAGAGTACAAAACAAAAAAGTGTGTGCAGCTCCCCTCCGCCAAGATGTTCACCTCCACCCTCAATGAATTCGTTCACTATTCCTAAGCGAACAGGGCTTAAAGGTTGTCATTTTTTTGAAAAGATTCATTTTTATCTTGGAATTGATCATACCTTTATCAAAAATATCTGTTTTTAAATGTTTATCAGAAATATCTATTCTTAAAGAAATAAGTTAACACCATTAAATACAGAGTTCGATTAAAAAAAGTTCGGTTAAAAATTTTAAGTCAGTGTTGAAATTGTTTTATTTTTTTTTAATACCATTATTGTTTCGTAATATTAAAAAAAAAATAAACACGGTAAAATATATATTTCAATTTTTCAATTTTTAAGCAGCAATTGTCAACTGTAACAACAACAATAAATGATAACAATTATATATACAATTATAAAATGACAGCAATTGGTGTTGACAACAATAAATGACAACAATTCTCAACAACAACAGCTTTCTGTTTTTATTAATTATTTAGTTTTTTACAGAACTTTTTCAACCCACTTCTCTGGATAGTCGCGAATGTAAAGAGGTTATAAATGCGTTTCATAATTCTTTATGGGATCCTCAGTCTTACACATTCGAGTTCAAAAGCTGTCAATTAGTCAACAATGAAAAGTTAGAAGAAGAGGTAAAAAGTTTAATGTTAAAATGAAAGAGTTTAATTTTAAATGATTCTTTTTTTCTATTTATAGTTCTTTTAATTTCTTTTATATAGTTCAAGACAAAAAGAAAGGAAATGGGTAAAGAAATTAAAACTGGATTTGCCTACTTGCGTTTATATAATCAAGAGGAGGTATTTAAATTTTCCAAAACGATAAATTTATTTTATTTATAAATAATATAATGAATTTACTGTACTAGACACAGTCCATTTAGTTTACTGGATAATTATATTTTTCAGCAAATCTTATAATTCAAATTATTTTTTCGTAATCAGAATTTTGATTTTTAGGCCAAAGCTATTTGTGAAAATGGTTTATCAACAATAAGTGCACATAATTCAACTACAGGTTTGATTGGAGACCATAGATATGGTAAGCTTATGTGTTTTTGCTGAAAAACATGTTATTTTCTTTTACTTTAAAATTTTTTTGTTATATGTTTTGTATCATGTCTTAATGAAAAATATAATTTCTGTCTTGAAATAAACGTGTTATACTCGGTTTTTGCACGATTTGTGCATTAAAATATAATGGTACTTATGTTGATCGATGTTCCTTTAACTTTGTACAGGTTTACCACTCCATGAGCAGCAAATGCACTCAAAAGCATGAATTTTTGGTTTTACTGTTATGCTTTATATGCTTCACTTTTTTTTCTCCAGATTTTTTTCGGATTATCATATTGTAGCACAAAAGAGACTTATCCATTTATCTGTTATTTCAGAACCTTAATTTCTACAAATTATTGTTTCAGATAAAAATTCTTTGAACTGTTGATTTGCCCATCCAAGTTCTTCATAAATATTTAATTCATTATCACAATCTTCATTTGTCCATTGAATTATTTTACCTTTATCAAAGTCAGAAATAAGTTTTTTCATTTATAAAGTTACAACTTAATGTTAAAATACCAAATTAATGAATGTCTCATACGTAATTAATGGTTGAGTTTTAGTATTAGCATAATTAATCATTTTTGCCATTTAAATATATTTTCTTAGCATATATACAATTAAAACATTTAATTTAAATAAGATAATGGAATATTTTTTGAAACATGAAGAAATAAAAAGTTAAAAACAACTTAACACAAAAAATATTAAGTCAAATTTAATACTTTAAAAAGAGGGAAAATGCTTTAGTGAAATTTTGTAAGGGCTCATCCATAAACAACTTCCCACTAAATTGACCTTTTAGATAAAAGTATAAGATCACTGGCTCTCTTGTACAGAGGTTTTAAGAGTATTACAGGGCTTTACATTTAATAAAATCTCAGTGCAAGAAAGCAAATGATCTCCTACTTCTATACAAAAATTAAATTTAGCATGCCATCATTTATGAACAAACTAAATGCATTAAGTATTTATTATTTAAAACAAAAAAATTAGAAGAGTCAATTTTAATTATCAGTTAATTAGAATAACTGTCACTTACTACTTTATTAAATAAAGTAAAATTCTAAGTCAATATTTACCACTTCTGCAGTTTTGTTAAGTTTTAGTAGTTCATCTTTTTTCTTTCAGTAACTTCCAACTTTAACTAGTGGCTGCCTTGCCTTGTTGGAAGCGAAGTTGTTTAAAAAAAAAAAGTTAATTTTTTTCTCCTATTTATAATAATAGCAATTGATAATTTATTTTAAAAAAATTTTTTTTTTTTTCATGAACAAAAATAGAATATAAAAATGATTAACAAAATATTGAGTTTTATGACCATTTAAAAAAAAAAAATTATGCTGTATTGTTTTGTTGTTATTGTTGTTTTTTTTTGAGGTCACAAAATATATTTAAGGTCTTATATTACAATATATTAAACAATAAAGTATCTCATTGTCATGACTATTCGGTATATCTCTCACACAAGATAGTAACCTAAAATACCAATATATATAATAGTTTTTGCAAATAAGTCTTTTATTTTTATACATTATTTTCATATATAACAGCATTAAGTTTTAAAATGTTTTTTGTTGATATATATTTCAGGTGTATACTTGTGTCGGTGTGCAGATATCATAAGTCGTAGAGCCGCTATTGATGACTATCCACAGTCTACAGTTATTGTGTTTAAAGTATTGATGGTATATATATATACTTTGTTTTATCTTTGTTTATAGTATTTATCTCTCTTATAAGGTATAATGGAGAGATATCATTTTATGCAGTATTTTATTTTTTGTTTTAAAATAAGAGAGAGTGGGGTACCAAAAACAAACTGCTTTTTACTAAATTTTATGTTTTAGACAAAAATTAAAAAAAAAAGATATAATACAATCAGAAGTTTACTGTTTAACAATTTTAAATATGCTTTAAAAATTAAAATTTTCTGAATGCTAAAGGCTTCTGTTTTGAAAAACAAGTTGAAAATGGTACTAACAGAGATACCAACCTGGTTCTACTAGGGATGTTAATACCATCCCTAGTAGAACATTTTTATCTTAATTGTTTGTTTTTTTATCATAATTTATATCCCCCAGTGTGAATCTACATTATAAAATGTAAAAATATTTCTGTTTTGTCCAAATATAGGGACGTCTGCGATTAGTAGATGATCAAAAAAATAGTGAAGATCAGCTTGAGCCAACTCCTGATTTTGATGGTCATATCTCTAAAGGTTTCCAAAGAGGAAAAAAAAGAATTTTGTCTGAAATATTTGAATCTTCTCAGGTTATTATTTTTAATCATTTAAGAAGTCAATTTTTGTATATAAATCTACTGTTTTTTATTCTACTATATTATATATATAAACTGTTCTATATCTACTGTTATATATATAAAAACTGCTTTTGTAAATAGATTGATATGTTTTTATATTTGATATTTTTTTGTAAATCATTTATAATTTAAAAATCTAATTATTATTATTTTTTTTTTCGATTTAGATATACTTTTATGAAATAAATCTAGACAATATAAGCAATGATGATGATGCAGCTATTTATTCAAAGCGACCACGCCAGTGCTTGCCTTTTGCAGTCTTGACATTTGAAGCCAAACGAAAACTAAAAGCTACTGTTATGACCCCTGTAAGACTTTTCCGCAGTGACTCTAACACTAATCAGGTATTATTTTAAAATTTTGTTATGAAGTACCTGTTGTAATTAATACTATTATCTGTTGGCATGGTAATAAACTTCATACATAATTAAATCAAATATGTTACAATATATTTCAGAATCAAGCTTTTGATGGTGTTCAAACTACAGGTAAAGATTGTTCCTGCATTTTTTTTATTTCTTCAAGTTATTTCTTATTTCATCTTTAGTTACTTCTTTTTAATTACTTTTGTGGATTTTATCTAGTTATCTAGTTGTTTTTTTTTAAAGTTTAAATGTTTTTTGAAATAATTTAAATTTTTTTGATTTTATTGTAGAGAATCCTTTTGAAAACTTTAAGAATATTAAGTACATCTGGTCTGGTTGTTGCTACTTAAAAGAGCATTTTCTTGCTGATGTACAACTCGGCATGTATAATGAAAAGCAATCACAATTATCTCCATTACCAGTGTATGATCTTTATATAAACAAATATTTTTTTTTTTTCCTTTCTAGATATTTAAAAACAGATAAGCTTTTATAAAAGAAAATTAGAAATCAGAAAATGATATTATAATAAAACCAGGCATAGAAAAATGTTTTTAAATATATTTTGTTAATATAATTTTGATTTAATATATTGTCATGGTAATGTGGTAAGAGACTAATGATAGAACACTCAGCGATCAAGAAGTTTGAGGTTTGTCCTATGCCTCTGGTAGTGATTGACTGAAACAGGAAATACACCCAAACCAAAGTTAACCAAAATCTTGGGTATACTATTTCAATACTAAAAACTGAAATTTTAACTAAATTTTACTAAAACCAAAACCAAATATTTTGACTAAGAAAATTAATAGCATTAAAAAATATTATCTAAAAATGCAATTTTACATAAGTTGTGTATTTAGATTTGTTGCTTTTTTACATTTGCTGTTTATTTTTTTGACAACTTCTTTCCATGTAGGATTTGTTCATAAATACATCATGCTCTAAGAAAAGGGGGTGTCCAATTTAAAAACAGTCCAAAAGTGCATGAAGTAAATTATGGATGACCCCTTATATAATAATAATAAATTTACAGTCATTAGTAAATTTTTTTTTTTTTTAAACATCTTTGCTTCCAACAAAGCTGCAAGCAACCACTAATTAGAGTTGGAAGTTACTGGAAGAGAAAAGATGAAGATTGTAGAGCAAGATAACGATTGACAGATGACTTGAAGTATTGCAAATTATATGAATCAGGAAAGCAAGATGAATGAAGCGAATTCCAAAGAACTGATATTCAAGGAAAAAAACTAGACAAAAGAGTTTTTGGAGCACTTAGGAACAGTCATAGAAAAAAGATGAGACTTGATTGAATAACGAGTAACACAAGAATGAATTTTAGTAGATGGCACAAGAGGCTCTTTAGAGCAGCGCCTATTATAGTATTTGTAGAAAAGAGAAAGAAAAGCAACATTACGATGATGTGATAATGGTTGGAGGTTGGTTGTAAGAGCAGGTCCAACTATGTTTACAATGTGTTTTTGCACCTTGTCTAAAAGAGAAAGGGCATCTTTAGAAGATCCGCCCCAGATATAGCAACAGTATTCTATACAAGGCCGGATTTGAGATTTATAGAGATAGAGAATAGAATCTGAAGTAAGAAAGTGTCGAGCTTGATAAAGAGTTGCAACCTTAGCAGATGCTAATTTTGCAACTGATTCGATATATGGTTTCCAAGAAAGATTGGAAGTAAGAGTTAATCCTAGAAGATGAAGAGTGGATGACTCATGGAGTACATTACCATTCATAAATATAGGAAGATCTAAATTATTGCGATAACGATTGGCTGAAAAAAATTGAGTTTTATCTGTATTAAAGTTCACCAGCCACTGTGAGCCCCATGCTGTAGCAGAAGCAAGATCTTTTTCAAGCCCAAATGCCCCCTCCAAGCAATCAGAGAGTGTTGGTTTCTTATCACGACAAAAATAAATGGTAGTATCATCAGCAAACAATGCCACCTTAGATGTAAGAATATCTGGAAGATCATTAATATAAATTAAAAAGAGTGTTGGGTCAAGAATAGAACCTTGAGGAACCCCTGATGTTACAAAATAATAAGAAGAGTGCTGTCCATCAAGGACAACTTTTATACTACAATTGGGAAGGAAGGGTTCAATAATTTTAAAAATGTTGCCAGATACACCATAAGAAGGAAGCTTATGGAGAAGACCAGCATGCCAAACTTTATCAAAAGCTTTTGAAATATCAAGAGCGATGGCCTTAACCTCTTCACCTTTATCTAATGCACGATAAAACCTATTGGTTATTACTGTTAGCAAATCAGCTGTAGACTGAGAAGATTGAAATCCATATTGATGATCAGAAAGTAAGTTATTAGATTCAAGATGTGAAATTAAGTGTTTGTTAATTAAAGATTCAAAAACCTTGCTTATGATAGGAAGAAGACTAATGGGACTGCAGTTAGATGAATCAGATCGCTTTCCAGAATTTTTGAAGATAGGGATAACAGATGCCGCTTTCCAGCAGGCTGGAAAACAAGACTCTGTTAAGCACTTGTTGAATCGTTTTAAAAATATCAGGTAGAACGCAACTAGTGGAATCAAGAGATGATATTGATGAAAAGTTCTTAGCAAACAATTTAGCTTTGTCTTTAGGCAAGGTGACAAAGTCTGAACCATACAAGAGAGGTGGAATAACAGATTTGCCTTTATTATTGATACTATTATGGATGCTCCAGAAGTTAAGAGAGCCTAATTTTTGAGATGACATACGAGATTTCATGACCTGAGAATAGCGGGCTTTGGGTAGTTGTAAGAGGTATGATAATAGGGGGATTCAAGTGATGAAGAAGAATGAGATATTAGTTTTAGAGAGATCAAACTGTGATCAGCAGCACCTAAGGGTGAATGTGGAGAAACTGAGCATTGACTAGGATCAGAAACAAGACATAACTTGAGTAGAAAAGGTAAATGATTTGGGTTGTCTGGTAAGCAAGTTGGAAAGTTGACTATTTGAGTTAGGGACTGAGAAAGGCAAAAGTTGTGGGCTTTTGCCTGCAGAATCACTGACACTAGAGCCAAGTCATTCAGTGTGATGAGCATTAAAGTCATCAACAACAACAAAATTGGCTGATGGACAAAGAGAGAGGGCTTGGTCAATATGATCAGAAATCACATCAAAAAGAGTGCAATCTTGAGATGAAGGAGAGCGATATAGAACAAAGAGAAAGGCGTATGAGTGAAGTGGTGCTAAACGAAAGCATATGAAAGAATAGTCTGTGGATTCAAACCTAGTTTCATGACAAATGAGTGAGTTCTTACGAATGTAAATGCCCAGGCCAAGCCTGTGACTATTGGAATCTTTAGGAATTAAAGGAAGATAACCATCAACACTATGATCGCAAGATGAGACAGCTGAACTCAAATTAGTCTAACAAAGAGCAAGTAGGTCTGGTGAACTTTGCAAGAGATAAGACTCAGCAGAAGAAAAGGTTCTTCGAAGACCACGAATATTAGTGAATGATAGATTTTGAGAACTTGGTGTTGATGATGGTTTTTTGTGTTTTATAGTTTTTGGTACTTTATTCATTTTTAAATTTGTTGAAGAACTTGACTCAAAGCATAGATAGTACTCAGAACACTGTTTAATAGCCCAAGCAATTGCCATATTACTATTATTAAACCCTAAGCCGTAACAAAGGGCTCCATATGTGGCCTCTGCAATGCACACCAAAAGTACAAACAGGGACACCATCCATGCACAACACGGCACTGTTAATACTTTGATATTTTTCAGCTGTTGATGGAATCAGCCTCTCTGAGAGCTACCACAGAGTTCGGGAAACCTGACTACCAGCCGGCCTCAGAACCATAAAACTGAGTTTTAGAGCTGTACCCTCATTATGAGATAATAGAATGAGTTGTCTAGTTATAAAAACAGAGACACAAGCAAAACCCATGCATTGAGTCAAGAAGATCCAGCATTCAACATCCTAAACTGGAAACAATGGATTAAAAATACATCTGCGCCAGCCTAATAGATGAAAAAGGGGTGCGAGGCTGTTCAATAGATAGAATCTGTTTACCCCTTAAATAATAAGAAATTAATTAAACAAATAAGAAAAAAAATTACTCATAGAAAAATCTAAAAAAAAATAACTAAATGCTTACATTCACAAAATATTATTCTTGTTCACTTCTTATTTAAACTATTTAAATCAAGTTTTTTTTCTTTAAACAAACCTTTGCAAGGTTAAAAATATTATGTGCGCTGCAATGGTTTGATTATTTGCAGTTTTGATATTTTTAAGAAGGAGATGGATCACTAATTAATAAATAAAAAAATTTAGTAATTTGCTAACAATAGGTCTAAAGTTTCATTTAGAAATGGTAAATTTTTTGTGGAAATTGTCATAAATAACTATTTTTCTAAATTAGACAAAAATTTAAAGTCATACAAATTTTTTTGGTTTTCAGTATGTTTTTTAACAGAAATTTTTTTTCTTACTCTATTTATAAAATGTACCGAAACCAAAATTTCAGTATTGGTTCAAATTGAAACTTCCACCGAAACCGATACCAAAACTGACCGAAAAATTTTGGTCAATCACTAGCCTCTGGAAGTATTGTACTCATCCTGTTTCTATGTGCAGTACCTTGTTTAACAAGGTTGATTTGTCTGGGTTTAGGATTGAAAAAAGGTTGCAAATTAAAATAGTGTAAGCCCTCTTTAAACATTTGAAATTAAATTTTAATTTTAAATGTTTTAAAATACTTGTGTTAAATATCTTCAGATTTTATTTCAGACTTATATATAAAACTTTATATTATTTTATTGCTTGCTGGACCCATAAAATACGGGTCTTGTTCAGTCTGTTCCACACCGTCCTATTCTATAATTATTTTTAATTATACCAAAATAATAAAATGCAAAATAAAATAGTATTTATTTATGTATTTATTCACAATTTGCAAAAATGAATTATTAGGAAAATGAATAAAATAAAGATCTTTTTAACAATTAAAAAAGCATAAATTGTTAAGAAAAAGGATTAAATCTTTTCAAAAAAATTTATTTACAAATAAAACAATACAAATTCTTATTTATAAAAAAGACCAAAAAAAAAAATTTAACAAATAGACTTTTTATTATTTACAATTTACTATATATATACAAAATAACAAAACAAAATATAAAAAGAAAACTATATATTAGCTAAAAACATTTAACTGCATCTACATCATCAATTGACAAACTACAAAAATACTAAGAGAGGAGAGCTTTTGCCTCGATTAGGGCCTACATCCTATGTGCCTTATAGGACAAGGGTCCTCTGTTTGTTCTGCAGTAGGCTAAAAAAGTGATGCTCTTTCTTTTATAGACAAGGTGCAAAAAAGCATTGTAAACGTAGTTGGACCTGCTCTTGCAGCCAACCTCCAACCATTATCACATCGTCGTAATATTGCTTCTCTTTCTCTTTTCTATAAATACTACAATAGGCACTGCTCTTAAGAGCTTGCATCTCTTGTGCCATATATTAAATTTCATTCATATGTTAATCGTCATTCAATTAAAAAGTATAACTTTTATAATATAAATGCATTAAAAACAGACTTTTTGTAAATGAAATACATGGATGACATAAGATTTAGATAGAATAAACATTCATGGATAAGTGTGCAAGTTTCAAAAGTCTAGCATATAGACTTTTGAAAGACTAATGTAAAGGTAAGTCAGGCAATCTTAGTTTTCCCAAAACTGGTTTTTTGCAATATATTAGAATATTGCAAAAAGAAGAAAAGTGATCACAAATCATTGGCAATATTTTGATAATATTTATTTTTTTTCAATTTAATGTAATTATTTATTTAACAAGGAAAGATAGATCTTTTATATTTTTTTAATTTGAAAATGAAAGCATTTATAGAAAAAAATACTATTATTTTAAAGTTAGTGAATTTTTATACTTTTTATGCGGGAATACTCTTTTTTTGTGATAAACTTGTGACGTCAAGCTTGTTTCTATATTGAGTGAAACAGCCGTGATATATATATTATATATATAAATATATATATATATATAAATATATATATATATATAAATATATATATATATATAAATATATATATATATATATATAAATATATATATATATATAAATATATATATATATATATATATATATATATATATATATATATATATATATGTATATATATATATATATATATATTAGTATTTAATAAATAGTATGTATGCATAAACATTTAATACATTAAGTATTATCAATTTTTTCCTAGCTCTGGCTATTAACCCCTACTATATCTTATAAGTTTGCCGGGACCAGGATTTTAAAAAGTCCCATTATTAGCCCCAGTCACTTACTGTTATAGATAGTAAATATAGAATGTAAACCTGATTTGTTTTTTTTTATTTATAAAATACTAGAACACTTAGTTTTTAAGTATTAATTTTATTTGTTTATTTTTTTAAGATCTGCAAATCTGTGTGTTTCCCAAAAGATTACATTTGAAAAGTTATCACGTATTCTACCTTCACGAATATTTAGAAAAAAACCTTGTGAAAGTCAACAGCCAGCATGTAGATTTACCTTGTTTGTATTTTCTTTTTCTTTTTAATGCACCCAATCATGAAGTTTTTAGTTGTTAATTTGAATTTACAGCTATTGTTGAAGGTTTTCATTTTCTCCACACTGAGCTATACCCTATTTATCAGTATGAAACTAAAGTAAACAGTTTTCATCGGCAACTGCAGTTAAAGAAGGAGGTTTATATTATTATTTCAGTCATTATTTTGTTTCATTGTTAACATGCTATTGTTAATATTGTAATGTTTTTTTATAGGCTGGAGTATGCACGTTAAACTCAGGAATGAAACTTTATATTCTTCCTACTTCAGATTTCACAGAATCACTGGGTTAACATCTTTTTTTACACATCTTTACTTTAATAGGTTTAGTCAAAATAAACATTTCTTATTTATTTTGACTAATTTTTTTTTAACAAATTTGGTAGGTGACATAAAGATACACCAGTTTTTTATATGTCAATTTTACACTTAAAGTAAACATGTCCTTCAGACATATTGGTAAATTTTCAGAATTAAAATATAACTTATCACAGAGGTGTTGTAAAACCTTTTAAAAGTTGTTATGGTTGCTTACTAGGGATACTGGCATAGCTAGTTAGCTATTACTAGGGATACTGGCATAGCTAGTTAGCAATAGGTTCGCATTCTATTATATTTGAAAGCAAACAACGTTTTAAATAGTAGAAATCAGTATATTTATAAAAGTAGATTTATAATATTTATTATATAATTTGTACTTTAAATGTTAAGAAAAAAATTTAAAAAGTTTTTTATTACAAAGTTGAACAAATCAAACACATAATTTATTAAAAACTATGTTCTTATCTTTAATACATGAATTACTTTTTATCCTCGATTTTGAAATCTCTTTTTTTATAATCAATATTGAAGTATGAATACAGTTTACAATTGTGTAAGTGAATTATAAAATTGTGAAATGCTTTTTAATAGGTATTACAAGTCCTTTATATCCAGCAGTTCTTCATTGTTTATTTATGCAATATAAATCAGGTAACTTCTTTTTTTATTATTCTGTAGTTTTTACTTAGTATTGTTTATTTATGTGGCATCAATATAATTAAACTAAATAAAAATGATGATATTAATGATTTATTTTATGATATTACGCAATTAGTGAACAATAGATTAGTTTTTTAGCCTAATTTCTATAACTTGATGATTTAAAATTTTTCTGTTAAAAGCTCGAAATGATGTTCTTATACCTTTTTTAATTAAAATTAGTCAATGAAATTGACAGAAACTCAAAAAAGTGAAGTCTGATGGTAATTGGAAAAAAGCAAAAAACTGAGATGTTTCAATGGAGTCAAAAGCCTACCTTGTCAGTACAATAAGATAAAATTTTTCAAATTTATTTCAAGGTTGAAATATTTTCTACACTTTATTTAATTTAATAATATTTTCAAACTCAGATAAAATAAAGTGCCATTAATCTTATGTAGCAGCATTGGGTTCTATTTATAAATTAATTAATATTATTAAAAAATAATATTATTATTTATTTTTAAAATATGGGAAGTGACTAAATATTTGAAGCATTAAGCTACTTTGAAAAGTGGCCAGGGTACAAATGTTATGAAGGGATCAGTGATGCTCAAGTAACTTTGTTTAAAATTGTTTTCTCTCTCTCTATGTATATAAATATCATTTGTTTAAATGATATATATGTATAAGTATATATATATATATATCATTTAAACAAATAAACAAAATTTATTGATGAAATATGGACAAGAAAGAGCTATTGGCTTTTTTCTGACTTTTCATTGCTTTAAATGGCATTTTTGCAAATTTATCAATTAAAGATTTCACGTCTTTAATATTTTTATAATTGTGCAATTTTTAAAATTGCATTATTTGATAAGCAACTCTGTTCTACATTAAATCAATGAGCTTTTTGATGGTAATAAAATAAGGTATGTTTTCTGTTGTTTAAACTATTTTAGATTGATTATTAATCTTTTTTCTGTATTCTTGTGGATCAAGATCTTATTGACTTACTTTTGCTTTAGGTCAAGTATTCTCTACCTAATTGAGCCATTGTATTATTCAGAGTAGCTTCTTTAAATCTTGTGTACCACTATATCTTGTATAAATCATGTAGTTTACTGTATAGTTAGTTGAAAACCTCTACTTGATTGAAACCTTCTAGTTCAGAAAAAGTTCGAAAATATCACAAATCAGTTATTAAATTAATGGTGATTATTCTTCTATCAATAGTAAATGATTCAGGATTTCTTAGATCCCATGCTAACATTGCACCAAATTTTTAATTGGCTAGTAAAAATTATTACTGTGATATCCTAGATCCAACCTGTGATAAAATCAAGTAAAAACTGAAAATTTAACTGTTGTCTGAGAATTCAATTAACATGTCTTTAAATTTGGATGCATGGTCAGCATTCCACCACAGCTGCATGCAAGTGGTGATTCAATGATCAATTTTCAGTATTATTAAATTCTAAAACAAAACTAAAATAATCTCATAAATTAAAAGTTTTGTATATATTTATGAAATTATTTTTGGTTTTGGCAAATTTAAAGCTGAAGTTTCAAAATGTATTTCAAAACTATATATATATATATATATATATATATATATATATATATATATATATATATATATATATTTATATATATATATATATATATATATATATCAGGCCTTGTTAAGAAGCGTTACGCAGCTCGCATTTTGCTTGCGAAAAGGCGATTTGCCTACGCGCTCAGCAGTTTTGCGCTACGCAAAAACTTATATCTTTTAGAATATTTAAATTATCTTTTGATTATCGTTAACGTGACGTTTATTCAGAAGAAATAAAGTCGTAAGTAAAAGCATTTAACCGCAATTGTAAACTAATAGATTTTTTTGTTAAAGAAACAGTTTGTTTCGTTTTTTTTTTTTTTTTATTAAAAATTAGTTAAAAAAAATAAAGTGTAGGGTTAGGGTTAAATTTTATCTTAAGGAATTAAATATATAAATTCCTTTTAAATATAAAAATTATTTTTAGTCATAATAGTTTAAAAAATACACGATTTATTTTGATGTAAAAATTTTATTAATAACATATTTTGTTTATTGTTAATTCAATAACGTAAAGTTTTAATGACGTTCATTTAATTTATGAAAATAAATTATGATCACAAATATGTTATCGGTAACTGATAAATAACAAAAAAAAACTCTATTGTTTAAAAACATTAAAAAGAGTTCACAAATTAAATAAGAAAAAATTTATTAACAATTGATAAAATAACCAAAAACCAAATGTAAAATCATAAGAAAATAAAAAAATATTTTACGTTTCATGAAAAAAATATTTTTTTCAAAATAAAATTTAGTTTATATTAGAAAAAAATAATAAAAATGATTTTTTTAATAAGAACTTTGATTTTATTTGTAACTTTTGTTATAGTGAGAAAAAAAAAAACTTTTTGTATGATTTTTAACGCGTTCATAAAATAACTTTAATTACAATGCGGTACTTGTAAAGACGCTAGTGACGCAATATAACTTCTAGCGATGCAAAATATATTTGCTGAGTTGAGTTACTTAAAAATGCGTTACACGTTTTCGCTACGCAGCGAAATCTCGTAACAAGGCCTGATATATATATATATATATCAGGGGCGAGTTTAGTCACTAGCTAAAGAAGGGGGTAAAAAGGTCTTTTTTAAAAAAAAGAGAAATGGTCCGCATAATTTCATTTATAAATAACTTTCTTTTTTGATTTTTTGTACTTTAGTGTAATAATCAAGCTCATATATGTATAGAGCCGGTCGGACATGGGCCAAATTGTGTCCGATGTGCAACCGAGTCAAAAAAATTTTACAAGATGATTGATCGCTTTGAATTGAAAAATTTTCAACGGTGTCCGTGATCGAAATGTTCGGTTCTGATTGAAGAATGTTTTGTCTGATGTCCGCCATTGTCCAACTTTTTTATGGCCGCTATGTTCGGCGTCCGACCGAGCCGGCATTTCCGGGCCAAATCGAATAAAATTGATTGACTTTTCCGAAAGTGTTCGACTGTTCGGTTGTACGACTTGTTCAGAATTTTGCTATTGTTTCACAGTGGAAGCTATTAAAGTTCCACCACTTATTTGGAACACATCAGGCCATTGTAGTTCTGAGGGAAGAGAAGAGATATTTTACATAAGTGAGAGATAGTGCACGGTAAATTACCATATTCGGACAGGTGTCCAGTATTGAGAAGTGAATTTCAGAGGGGAATATGATTCAGTGTCCAGTTCTGTGTACAGTAAGTGTCCTTTAAGTGTTCTGTACGTTGTTTTGATTATTTAGTTGACGTTTACCGGAAAATAAATGCGTTACAATTAATAGTTAATTGTTATAGTGTAAACATTCATTTTTTCTGGAGATTCTAAGTTATGGTTACTGTATATTTTAGTTTATAGTTTATAGTTGATATCGTTTAAACCTTTGTTTTATCCTAGTTTAAGTTGTTTATTAAAAATCACGATGTATGCAAAACTATGCTACGGTTGTACTCTTGTTGCTTGTGAACAGATATCTGAAGAGCATGAAACGTGCGCACATATAAACGTTAAATATTTTGTTTATTTCGATTCTATTGTTATCTTGTTGTAAACTTTTAATGGTCTATTGTTCTATATACGCATCATAGCTTTGTATGTGACCGCAGAAAAGTTGAGTAATTCTCCAGGTGTGTTTTTCATGCTTTTTTTCATGGGAATTATTTTTTGTTTGTGATTTTATTTTCGATTATTCACCACAGCTTTAAATTATTTCAAGACTTTTAAAAGTTTCATTCTCCTTGGACTACAGGATATTGGTGAATATTAGTTACACATTTTCGAGAACTTATTACACAAAAATACAAAATGGCGCATGTTATAAAAGATATCTATGAGACTTCAGATGAAGTCATTGAACTTAATGCAATTTTAAATGAACAAATTTCCAGTGGTTCTGTTCTTTTGAAAGCGAAAACTACTGGTGTAGGCAAGTCAGAAGTTTGGATGAATTTTTCTTTGCTCTTTAAATTACATGCCACCAAACCTGTCAAAAATATTGCAGTTTGTAACATTTGTAAAAAAGCAGTTCACCAAAAGCCAAGTAGCACTACTACTTTGATCAGACATTTAAAAACACATGCCCCAACAGCTCAAGATCCTTCACAGTCTATTTTGCCAGTAATAAAAAAGGAAAATTCTACCTTCAAAACATCTGTGCAAGTTCATAAAAACCACAAGAATGCAATGTTGAATAGTTGTCTTGCGTTATTTAGTACTGATCTTCGTCCATTTGTAACAATTTATGGGGAAGGATTTGAATCTGTCATAAACACTGCTATTCATCTTGGTGCTACTTATCGAGGACATATTACTGCTAAAAACATTCTTCCTTCCAAACACAAAGTTGCTGAAGCCATGAAAACTAGTGTTTCAAAGTCTAGAATCACAATCAGCCAAATACTCAAAGCGAAACTAGAAAGAAGTGGTGTAGGCATAACTACTGACATTTGGACTGATGATTTTCACAGAAACTCATATCTATTGATGACGCTGCATTGGATTGAAAATAATCAAGTACAGGAGGCGGCAATGGCTTTTTCTGTGTTACCTCCTATTTCAAAAACTGCCAGTGTCGTCTCTCGATATCTCATTGACAATTTTAAAAAGGTAGATGCTTATACTGCTGGCGGATAATTAGACAAATAATTTTCACTACTGATCAAGGTTCTAATATTTTGAGTGCTTTCAAAGATATGTAGTATCAATAGAAGATATAGACATTCGTCCAGAAATCTTGCAATCGACAAGAATTTCATGTAGCAGCCACATATTGAACAATGTTTTGACAAAACTTTTTAAACCATCTGATCTGAAAATTCACTGCTTATCTTTGCATGATCTTCTTCACAATTGTTATCAAGTTGTTACATTCGTGAAGAGTGGAAATGTGAATGCAAAATTAAGCCGGACTCTAAAAAAATATGTAGCTACACGTTGGAATTCACATCTGGCACTCTTTAAAGGAGTCCTTCTAATGTATGATGAATTGTTGATTCATTTACGAGGAACTAATAAAATGTTAGCAATTGAGGCAATCGACAAAAATCAGTTGGAGGTTTTGGTTAAATTTTTAAAAGTTTTCAAAGCTGTAAGTGATGATTTGGAAGGGTCAACTTATCCAACAATTTATATGCTAATTTTGTTAAATTTTAGTATGCAAGATTACTTCAAGTCTTTCTCCTCATCTTTTGCACAGATTCCTTTGAACATTACTCCTGAATCAGACAATCCTGAATCTTATGTAATTGATGATGACACTGACTTGGCAAACACTCTTCCAGTTGAAAACTTCTTGCGTTGGGTTAATGATTCTGACTTTGAAACTCAATATGATTCTCAGGTCTTCACACAGGACTATGAAAACCAAAGAGATATTATTACATACTTGTCAAGTTTTGCAACTGACATTTTGTCTGATAAATTCAAAATAAATCATATTCATTGCATTGGTTTGTTTCTTATTCCTTTTTGCAAGTCTTTTAAAGTCTTCGGACAAAATGCTTCTGCCAAGCTTATAGAAACAAAGGAAAACCTGCAACGTCTTATACAATATTGTAATTTTGAAAAGACAAACTCATCACCGACCAATTCTCCACCTCAGAAAAAGCAGCACTCCTCTACCAAGCCTTTTTCTAACCACATTTTGCCTTCACTTTCTTCCTTTATTGACTCAACAGCCCCTGTTGAGAATAATGAAATTGAACAATATAGTAGAACTGAAGTTGTGGCACCAAATGTTCAAGATTTAAAAAATTTGGGGAATGAAGCACTAAAGTGGTGGGGAAAAAATAAAGAGACATTTCCAGTATTGTTCATTGTATCTAGCTTTATTCTTGCCTATCCTGCTACCTCAGCCCCAAGTGAACGAATAAATTCCATTGCAAAGCTGATTACTAATGACAGGAGAGCCAATCTTGCACCAGAAACAATTGAAGCCTTGATGCTACTTTGAATGGACAAGGAACTGCAAAATTCCCATTTCAATGCCAAGGACAAACACTAAGAAAACTTATTGAAAACTTACTCATTTTTTTTTTTTAATTTACTACCGGTATATACTTTACTTAAATCTGTACTAGAAATTACTACGAACCTGTAAATATGAAATACCAATAAATATGAAGAATTACAACAACAACAAAAAATTATCTGATTCTTGTGTCATTTTTTATTTTTCATTTTTTTGCATGTTCGATGTCCGACCGCGTTCGAGATTTTTAGTTCAATCGATCGGTGTTCGGTTTGACATTAGTTTTTCTGTCCGGTGTTTGGGTTGTCCGAGTTGTCCGGGTTGTTTGACAAAATTATTGTTGCTCATGTTCGACCGGTTCGGTGGTTCGAACCGTACAAACACAGGCGAACAGAAAAACGTCAATCAGTCCGAACATCTCTATATATGTATATTTACATATAATAGTCAATTTCGTTCATCAGTATCAGTAATCAGTCCAATTCTGTATAATAGTCAAGTTACAAAAGAATATTTCTGAAAAAAGTTAACCAGTAACAAGTAAAGTAACAGTATCGAAAAAACTGATTAATCTTGAAAAGGGACTTCGAAATTGAAAAAAAAGGAATTATATCGAAAATCCGAAAAATAGAATAATCTCAAAATTGTGAAAAAAGGAATAAAATCGAAAAAAGACTTTTCTGGAATAATATCGAAATTGTGAAAAAAGGGATAAAATCGAAGAGACTTTCCGGAATAATATCGAAAATATGAAAAAAATAGGTTCGAAAATTCCAAATGCAGAATAAATAGAAGGCCAGTTTTTTACGGTTTTAAATTAAAGTGTATTGATTATACTGTATAATTGTATAATTTATACAATATAAACTAAAAGTTCTATTAGTAGAACAAAAAATAACCATAAAAAGTTTAAAGGATAAAGTTATTTGTAAATATGCTTAACTATATGCCAACTAAGTCATCTGTTATATGTGCAAAAAAAATTCAAGAAAAAATTTTTTAAAACAAGGAGAGCAAGCTAAAAGATCCTGCTTAATAAACAAGTAGAGCTAATTATAACATCCTGATTAATAAAACAAGAAGATGCTGAAAGATCCTTTTTAATAAAAGATTGTAAACAATACCCACTTTACCTCCAATTGTCATGGAAAAATTACTATTACAAGTAGTCATCTGGTCATTCTGTTCCAGAATGTTTAACATTGTAAATACTAAAAAAATATTGAGCACACAATTTTAAATACAATGATATGAAGCTACCAAATGTTAAAAATTGTTTATAATATTTATTTTACAAGATGTTGTTTAATAAAATTTCCATACCAGAAGTTATTGAGGTTGTTATACAAGTTGCTGAGAGCTTATATGAAAATATTTTACAAGAGTTGTCTATTATCTTTACATAATGTTTTTTTTGTTCTTTTTTTTTTTGTTTTTTTTTTTGTTTTTTTTGTTATTTCACCTCCCCAAGGCCAATAAGGCCACTACAGATGAGGAGGCTACTTGTGGTTGCAACCCTCTCTCAACTCTATAATTCCGAAACACGAACCTTGGCGAACAAAGCCGTTGTGCAGAGAAACAAGTTGAGCACGGTACTACCAGGGACGTGGTGGGGATCAAACTCAGAATCTCTCGCTTATAAAGCAAGCGCTCTACCACGACACCACCACCGCATGTTTTGTAATAGTCATAAAAATGCCCTACATATGAAAAACTTTCCTACTTACGAAATCATGCAGAATCTTTTTGGTGTGGTTTTTGAAGAACTTAAAAAAAATAAAAAATAAATCAGAAAATACTGATAAATATGCATTATTTAGTTTTATACTTCCATGCAATCATTCAAAGCATACATTATATCACCATTAAAAATTATTTGGAAAGATTTTCCATTGCTTTCTTTATTGAAAACACATTCTGGTAATATTGATACAATAGAATATGCAAAATTGGACCAAAATGTTGCAAGATATCTGCTAATATTTGATGAAATATATTTACAGAAATATACAGAATACTCTGAACTTTGAACTAAAAAAAACTCAAGTCTGAACTTTTCAAAAATTGTATACGATAGAAAATTGCTAAGAACATTCATTAATTTATAGGAACATTCCGTACATAATAAAAACTGTCGTTGTTATAAAAATTTATAGTAATTGATTGAGAAATAAAACCATTGAAACTGTGATTATTTTTTTAAACAGTGCTTTTGGTGTGCAAACTTTGTGTGCAATAATCATCCAAGTAATTTTGAAAGATTTAATAGATTGCTATCAGAAGATAAAAATAGCTTTAAAAAAGTTTATTTTTTTTATTAGGCCTGGACAGAAATGGCGTGCGATGGAACCCTATTGCTGACCAGGCAATTTTTTTTTTTGTAGACAACTTGACCACCACTGTTTAGATGTTTTGATGATTTAAACGTTTCAGAAATGTGCTAAAAAAGAAATGCAAAGTTAAACAGTTTAGCTTAGCGTTTGTTTTTTTTCTGAATAAAAATAAACTGAAAAAGAAAACAATTCCTCACAAAAAAGAAAATATATAAGCTTTGAAATAAAACTCAAACTTGAGGCAAAGTTTACTTTTTGTTACGTTTTTAATTGCAGTTTAAATAAATTATTTTAAAACTTTTGAAATGTTTTATTAGTTACATAAAACGCTTTTACAAATTACTTCTAATGATTCTAGGGACAGATTATTAGTTATAAAATATATATACAAGTTATTGTTACTATACCGGTGTGATTTTATTTAAATTTTCCAGATTATCTAGTTGTAATGGTTTGTTATTTTTAAAATACATGTTGTTGGACTACTACTATTCATGTCTAGCTTATGTTACACCAGTTTTAATGGCTTTTAACCAATTCAGTACTAACAACCCCTACTATCGAGACATGCTCATTTTTTTCTTCTTAGCTTTACCTAAAGAACAAGTTAAAAGCAAAAACTTGCTTCTAACACGCTTGTGCACAAGTCTTAATCATAACATAGCAACCCTCACTAAAAGTCTTTTATTGACACTGTTGCTTGCTTCAAGGATACTTATTTAATTTTGCTAATCAAGCAGCTGTAGAATTTTATATCTATACAATAGCTTTAACATGTAAATGACTATTGTTTCTTGGGAGATAAAATTTATTTGGTACTTATTCTTAAAAAATATGAGGTTTGCTTAACTGAAACCAATACAATGCGCCAACTAACGCAAAATCTTTTAGATCCAAATGGAAATTAAATACATTTGTGTAAACTAATGAAGTTACGTTATTGATTGTTTTTTATCCCAGGTGGAGTAATTGGAAATAGTTTAATATTGTTTTTATATAATAATTTTATTCTAATAAATTTGAACTATTGTGTGACATTCTAGTTTTCAAAATGTAGGTAAAGGGGAAACTTTTGCTGAATCATTGAAAAGGTTTAATTATGGATGATATTGGTCCTCGGCAAGTGGGACAATGAGGTGAATTGCTTTCCTGGACTTGTTGAATGCAAGGCTGACAAAACAAAAAATGTTTGCAAGGCATTACCAATGCTTTTCGTTCATTGACAGTGCAAACAATGCACTTCAGTGACTCTGTTGAAGTGGAAGTTGGCATAGGAAGACTCTCACCAAGCTCATCTATTGAGTTTTCATCCAAAGCACTAAAAAATACAATTTTCCATATTTCATGAAAAAAGACAGATTATTAAGTAAAGTTAAGTTAATTAGTTTGGTAAAAAAGTTAAAGAAGGTTAATAAATAAGAAGTGTTATTTAAAAACTTGAAAAATTATCTTACACAGGTTTGAAGTTTTGAAAGAGATAAGATACTGTTGATAGGAATCTCTCAGTTGTCCAAACTCCGTCTCGAAGGTTTTTCTCAAAACAACACATTTTTTCAATTGCACCATAGTCGCATTGGTCACAGCAGACTGGCTGATTGCAGGCAAGCTGTTGAAGCTCTTGAATTGTATGCACTATTACATGCTGATTAAGCAATTTCATAAACTGCCAAAATCCTCTATGTCGATCACCCGTGTTTGTTTTCAGATGCCTATTGAGACCTTCTGCATTGTTATTGGTTTTGTGATTCTAGCCATAAACACTGAATCTTTCTGGGGTCACTATATTGAGCCAATACCTCTAAAAATACCTTTTAAAAGCAAGTAGTTTGCTTTTGATTTCGCCACTGAATTGTGCAATCTCAATAACTTGAGATCCCCAAGCAACCAAGATCTTGTTTGCAGCAAGGAGACAAAGTGCCATAACTTTTCGTGCCCACTTCTTTACTTGAATTTGGTGGCGGTATTCCCTCTGAAGACCAAGAATTGCTAATTGCTTGATGATTGCATTTTCAAAATGAAACCTAAAGATAAGGATTTAAAGGAGATAATTAATTGATAACAAACTATGAGAAACTTTGATAACTTGGAAACTGGAAACAAAGTAATAACTTATACCTGCAACCATTCAATAGTTTTCTTTCCAAGTTGTTCTTAAAGCATTCTGTAGTCCTCATTCAAAATCCGACATAATGGTGGCTGGAGAGCAATCTGGGGCACAGCTGGAACAGATGTGCCCCAAAGGTGAGGGTTATCAGAATCAAAATTAATCTGATCCTCATCTGGAATTGGATCTTCAAGCACTGCTGAATACTCAACAGAAAATATCAAGAGCTGATACCACTTGCTTTTCTCTATGCGTGGTGTCATGCTGGAAGTACAATAAATATAACTATAACTTACAACTGTAAATAAAAGTGTTCTACCTAAAGTTTTTAGTATACCAATTTTTTCTTCTAGGGGCTGTCCATTAATTATGTCAACAAAGTAGGGGGGGTCTGAACTTTTTTGACAATTGTTGACAAGGTTGAGGGGACGAGGTCAAGTAAAGTTAACGTCAACAATGTTACTTTATTTTTTTAATTTCATTACTCAACAAAAGAAAAATTAGACTGCATTTGTAGCGTAGCGTCTTTATTTAAGAGGGAGGTTTTCAAAAATTGGCGTAATTTTAAAGGGAGGGGGGGTGAGGTAGAAAAAAAGTTTGTTGACGTAATTAATGGACAGCCTCTAGATAAATATATGTTCTTCTTGAAAATATATTTCTTTGAAAAAGTTAAAGCATACATATAAATACCTAAATATTCCATCAACAAAAGACACTTTGGTTGATTTCGCCTTGCTGATGACTAGCATATGCCCAAACAGCAATGCTACGCTGTTCTGTTCTGCAACTGATTCCAAGAAAAAGTCTGTTTCTCTTGAACTGCAACTGTGACCAGTTGTAACCTGAAGTTTATCTTCACGAATAAAAGCTCTGCTTTTGCAGTTCATTGTTGTAAAAAAACGACATTTATGATGCATTTTGTCTTTATAAAGTTTATCTTTAGTGTATCCAAAATTACCATACCAAAAAACTTTTGAATTTTTTTTTTCTCCTTCTGTGTCATTATAATTTTTTGATAAGTTCTCTAACGACGTTTTGGAATATTGAGTTTCTTAAAAGTTTCTTAAATTTCAAGTTTTAAATCGAATTTCATTGCACATGCAAATTAAACTATTTATTGCACTTGCAAGTTAAACTGCTCTTCTCCATTGTAGATAATGCTAACTTTGTGTAAAGTTGATGCGATATTTAGGTGAAAAGTTAGGAAATATTCATCAATCTCTTAAATAAGTTTTTAATTGAAAAGTTACTTAGTATTAAAAGTTTCTTAAGATTTTCTCCTAGTACTAGTTTTTTATAAAAAAAAAGTGTGATTGGAAAATCACATTTTCAATCTTAATCATTAAAATGAGTTTCGGTCAGTTATTTTTCAGTTAATTTTCGATACTATTCCGCTTTCCCAAAAAGTCCCGGGGGGGCTACTACCCCATACCCCCCCCCCCTCCCTCCCTTGAAATCCGCTACTGGTATATATATATATATATATATATATATATATATATATATATATATATATATATATATATATATATATATATATACACACTGTGTTAAAATTACTTTGAAGAAAAAGCTAAAACTATCCTTTGAAACATAAAACGGACAAACAAGGAATAATAAAATAATTAAATAAAACCTAAAAACATTTTGTTAGTTTACATTATATTACTATAAAATATGTATTAAACAATAGTATCATATTATAATCTAATATTAATAATATGACATATCATAAATATTTAGAACGCATGTGTTGTTATAACTTTTATCAATGCAATGAAAACTCAATCAATATATTTCACACAAAAAAGTACTGTTTACAATATAGTAAAAAAAATTTAATACTATTTTTGTAAAGAAAATGCAAATAGTAAAAAAATTTTAGGTGCCCTAAGTCCTTACGGTATTATCACAGAGCATCATGGAAGTGCATTTGAAAGGAATTGTATGCCTCATTCCTTACCGATGTTATAAAACTTGCCTAGAGGTGGCATTGAATCACAGATCTCAAGCTTCTGAGGCAAGAGCGCTAACCACTGCGTTATGGCTGCGCATCCATGTATATATGTAAATATATACATATATATATATATAAATGTATAAATATATACATATATATATATATATATATATATATATATATATATATATATATATATATATATATATATATATATGTATGTATGTATGTATATATATATACACACATACACAGTGTTGTCATATTATTAATCTTTACTAATTTTATGTGTGTATAATATTAGATTAATAAAGATAATAATATGATAACATAGTTTAATAATATTAAATGGAAACCAATGAATTATATTAGTAACAATCCATATTAAAAGTATGAGCCTCATTAACCAAAAGTATAATGAACATACTAATAAACAGTGTTATATAAATGTTGTTTGAGCGCTCTTATTGCTTATAAAAAAAATATCCTTAACATATAAAACAACTTGCAAGAAATCCCACATTTTCACAAATATTTCTTTGATTGTTATATTAATACGTAATTAAACTATTATAACAGTAAAACACCTTTCGTAGACAAACAAATATATAAAAAATTTTTGGGAACATAACACTTAAGACATATTTTTTACTAACATAATGGTAAACATAGCACTACATTTTTCACTTACCAGTATGTTACCATTATATTTGCATAATATTTTTTACAGTGTGTGTGTATGTATATATATATATATATATATATATATATATATATATATATATATATATATATATATATATATATATACATACATATATATACTAAACTGATTAGTATTACTTCATTAAACTTATTATTTATTTTGCTAAATGTTATAAATTTTTTTTAAGTGGAACCTGCTACCTCTAAAACTGATTATGAATACTTCATTAAACAAAGTGCAGCAATTTTACGTGACAGAGCAAGTGAAAATGAAGAACTAAAGCTTCTTAACAATATACAAAATATTGCAACAGTTAAAAATCTTCAATGGTCGTATAAACTCGAAGATCGTATCAAAGTTAGTCGTTTGTTATCGCTTATTACAAAAGTTGGTATTAGTCCTACAAATGAGGTTACTAAACACGATTTATCTAAAATACCAAATACATTACAGAATGGGGTTGATAAAAACGAAATCAATCAAGTGTCTCAATGCACGTCTTCTAACCATTTAAATCAGGTTTCTAATGCATCAGACTTAAAAACAAATTCTGAAATCCAGTTAAATAAATACAGTAGGCTAAATAGTTCTGATAATGATTCTGTATGCAGTGACGATCTTATACTGGATGTTGAAGATGCTTGTTGTGATGATCCAATTTGCAAAGATCATTTGCGATCTAAACCTAAACTTTTTAAAGGTCACAAAAAAAGCGTAGAGGAAGATGACTATAGAGATGCTACAGTCAAAAGTATTTTATTTGAAGCAACAGATTCTGTAACAGGTGAACAGTTATCAATTAGTGGTCACACAAAGGTTTTAGAAAGTACACAGCAAACTTCTCTTAATAATAATAGTAAAATAGAATTAACAGATAATCAACGTTCAAGTTCTATAGTCTCTAATAATGAAATAAATTCTCATTTTTTTACAAATAACAATAAAAATGTATTTCCTAACAATATTATTCATACAGAAATTGATACATGCAATAATAAAAACATAAATGAACTTCAAAATAAACTGAATGACAGATCAGAACTTGTTGTAAATAATACTAATGTAGATGAAAATCATACTGATGTACAAATGGTTGAAATGAGTATTGTTGATGAATATGTTGCTGAACCTGAGGATGATCCAAAGTCAAATGAATTGGGTAGATTTTTTGTTAACAATTAATTTTCTATTGTTTTTTTTTAATTCTTTTTTAAATACTTGTGTTATAAATTTTATGATTGTCTTTAGAAGCTGACAAGAAATTAGTTAAAATAAACGAGTCTAGTTTGCCTCCCTCTTTAAAAAATCTGTCTCCAAATGATTATCAAAGTCTTATGAATGTGAAAATTGATTGGCAACGATCAAAAAGAGATAGTAAGCTAACATAATTTTAATTATTTTAAATTTTTAAATAATATAATAATATATTGAAACATTTTTTTATTTTAGGTTTTTCAATATCGGATCAGGTATTTAGTAGTTTCTCATTATAAATTATTTTTTAGTCTGTTAGCATTTGACCATTTTTTTAGCCTGTTAGCGTTTGAAGCATTCGATACTTTTATTGTTGTTGTTACTATTTCTATTGTTATTGTTACTATTATTGTTGTTACTATTTCTATTGTTGTTGTAACTATTTCTATTGTTGTTGTTACTATTTCTATTGTTATTGTTACTATTGTTGTTGGTACTATTTCTATTGTTGTTGTAACTATTTCTATTGTTGTTGCTACTATTTCTATTGTTGTTATTATTGTTTTATTTTAACTATTATTGTTTTTAATGCTAGAGTCCTCCAAATTCCTCAAAAGTTTCCAAGTTTAATTATAATCAAAGGTATATTATTAATTTCTGAATTTTTTTATACATATGTATATTATATGTATATATAATTGTTTTATCAATTTCTTTTATTTTTATACATATATATACTCAATATGCCGCCCTGACTAGGTTGTAAATCCCATTGTGATTCGCGATCGGCATCGTAATGTTTTGCACATAATTTGTTGCTACAACTTTTAACGGTTATAATTTTTTTTTTTAATTTATTTAAAATATATTTTTAGTTCTAAACACGGTAAACAAGAAAAATGGTCATATTTACAAAGAGAACAACGTTCACAACACTTCTCATTGGCTTCTGTTGATGATCACCAAAAGGATTTTCGAAATTCTCGATTTCGATTTAAAAAGGACGATTACTATCAAGACTTCAGTTCAAATAGTTTTCAGAGAAGTAGATCACGAAGTCCTCGAAACGAAAAATCTTATTCGCATTCATTAAAGAAAGAAATAAATAGCAAAAAACCTGAAAGTCAGCCAGTCAGAAATCAATCAAATAAGAATATTTCTGTTGAAAGTTCATACAAAGCTCCTCGGGTAATTGAAAGAGATCTTGTTATGCATAAATGCTTCACGAGTTCAGACGAAGAGAAGATAGATTTTCGGTGCGTAGAAACTCAATCACAATCCACAATAAAGACATCGCAATTACAAACGTCAATAAAGACGTCACAATCAAAGCCGACAATAAAGTAAGTTTGCGTTAATATTAACTTCGTTTAATATGCCCCATATTGGAGCTATTATATATTGATACTTTTTACCAAACATGACTAGGGCAAAAAACTATTTTAAAACTTCAGTATTTAATCAATTAAAAAAGTAATTTGGTAATCAAATAATCTATATATCAAATATGACAAATTATTTATTAAAATAATTTGTCATGTTTGTTAAACAGAAAAATAATTAACAGGCGCTTAACCCTCCCTAATTTATAGTATCCTATAGGGTTTTGAAAAATATTTAACACAAATTAAATTGTAACAAATAATTTTGAAAAAAAAATTATCAATTATTTTTTCCCAAAATCTTATAGGACATATAGGACCATTTTAAGACTAAACAACAAATAAACGTTTTGCTATTAATATTGGTCGGTTTTTTGACCATTATGAAGGAGTTAGATTCCGGAAGGTTTAGGGACAGAAAAACAAATTTCTGGGTACCCGTCTCTATTTATATTAAAAAATGCTGTTTTCAGTGCAAATTATTATCGGAAAAAAAACTCTTGAATTTCTTTTTCGATATTGCTTTATTTTTTGTTTTATTTTTTTTTTGTGCCAAATAAATTTAAAATAAAATTTATTATTTTTTACTAATAACAATTAGTTATGTGATTTTGAATTATATAACATTAAAAAATCCTTTGAATAATGGTAGAGGACAAAGTATGATCAGATATGAAGGTATCAATATCGTTAAGATGATATTGTTAATTTTTTTTTATAACGATATCCTTATCAATGATGAAGGTGCTTTTTTTTACTCACTTTGTTCTCTGCAAGGCAAAAAAAGATCGACGTTACATCATCGTTTGATAAAGGTAAACATTTACCTTTCCAAAATTACCGGTTGTTTCATTTAATTGTCTTTTTTTGTTGTTGCTTTTTGTATGTTGATTTCATGAAATTTTTCATTGTTTACTTATTTATCTTGGGATGCATTTTGCTTGTATTCTTTTCTAGGGTGTAAACTGTGTACTTTATTTTTCAGAAACTACGAAGAAGAATCACAGAAGCGAGTCGAACCAAAGCACAGTAATTACGAAATATCAAAATGGCTTAATGAATACTGGCTGTGATGCACTCGAATATCAAAATAACGTTATGAATACTAGCGGTGGTAATAACGAAAATAATCTCGTTATCTCCAAACGACTTTGTTCTGAATTCAGTAAACAAAAGTTATTGAATTCAGAACAAAGTCGTGTCAATAAAGAATTCAAATCTAAGGAAGAATTCGAATCGGAAAAACAACATGTTCCTTCTAAAACGATTGCGACGCCACTCGTAGGCTCTGTTAATTCTGCAGAAACAAAATCTGATTCTTCCGTATATAAGTCTCTTGACTATTGGCGGACGCATTTGAAACACGAAAAATTAGACAGACTTACGGAAATGTTTTTATCAAAAATTATTGCAAAACTAGGCGAATAGTTTTTTTTTTAGTTTTTTATTTGTTTACCTATTATTTGTTGTTGTTTGTTTGTTTTTAGTTTTTTTTGTTTTTTTTTACAAACGCGATAATTACTTGTTGATAAAGAATATATTTAATTTATTCACACATTTATTAAACATTTAGTTTATTTAATTTACTCATGCATCAATTAAACACTTTTTTTTTTCCGAAAAATTTGAAGTTGTAATCTTTAGGATGCATTCAACATGATTATATGTGAATGTGTGCGCGCGTGTGCAAAATGTTTAAAATCTGTCGGTATCTCCAAGCAAGTCCTAGATAATAATGACAAGAATAAACTGCGCAAATACAACATATGGTTTATCACACCAATAAGTATTAGAAATTTTTAGAGTTGTTAAAATGTCCTTTAATACATAATTAAGTGTAAATATTATTTTAGAAAAATTGGAACATGTTGCAATTATAAAAATATTACTAAAAATCGTGTTTTTAATGTCTACATAACATTACGTAGACTAAAATGTAATTATTTTTATTTAAACGGCTAATATCAATATAAGAATATAACAATAGCCATTTAAATATTGAAATGTGGATGATAAAAGTAATACTTAAAATCAACGATTTGAATGGCAGTGCATAATGTGTTTGCAAATACTCATACTTTAAAAGTATTGGTAAGCAAAAGAATTACAGGCTATCATTAGTTGCTTCTAGTAAAAGAGCTAAACCTCAAACAAATTTTATTTCCGCAAAGAAAAATCTAGTGGTTAAAATTGTATTCTAGTGAACGTGATAAATTCTCGAATGCTGTCAAAACAAATATAAACGCTATTCAGATGAACAAGCTAGCGTTGGGCTTCCTGCTGCTGTAGATTGTTTTTGAACAAAAACGTTTACACAACTATATTAAACACTACGGAAACATTTTTGTTTGGAGTTGGGAATAAGTGCTAATAAACTTTGAACATCAGGATATCCATATATCTGATGTAAAGTTAAACAACGGTCGCCCGCCAGTAGTAATTACTAGATATAAAATTAAAAAAGTAAAACTATTTATTATTGCACTTTTTTTATTTGCACTGTTGCAATGCACAGTGTGCCAAAATACCAAACAATCATTATCAGCATTGCACGGTGAAAATTTGTCATAATGGTGAAGACATGTTCATTAGAGGAAATATCTAGGTAAAAAAACATTAAATATTAATTCTAATAAAAAAAACTACGAAAATAATTTTGGCACAAAAAAATCGATTTTGTCTCACTGTGCAATGGTTATAACTGATGACTTAAATATGTTCTAATTGTTATTGATTCACTATAAAAATATACAACTTCAGAAAGTCTTGGTATATAAACATACAACTTCAGAAATTCATCATCATAACGCGGAAACATCAGAAAGGGGATTTGAGAATTGAGCATCGTGGCGAACGGATGCGTTTTTCTTTAGAGTGATAAAAAATAAAAAAGTTTCGTGGATATTATTTTTACGAAATATTATTTATCTAATGGCTAAATCAAATGAATTTGTTTCCATTGTTATGATGAGGGAAATGCTGAATCTAGTGATCAGAAAATTTCGGTTTCGGTTTCGGCCGAAATTTTGCTTTTAACCGAAACCGAAATTTCGGTTTTGGTAATTTTTTAAGTTTCGGTTCAAACCGAAATTTCGGTTTGAAGTTGAACCGAAATTTCGGTTCAACTTCAAACCAAAAACCGTAATTCAAAAAGCATTATTAAAATAATAATTAATTTTTTTTCAAATTTAACTTTGTTGACAGATTTTTAATTAATTTTATATATATAAATATTATATATTCATATAAATATTAAATATATTAATATACCTATCTAATATATTTATTTTTTTAATTTATAAAGTTATGCATATTTTATGATAAACGCTTATAAATCTAATTCTATAATTTATTCTATAAACGTCGTTCATATAAAATGTAAACGTTTTTTTTTTCTGTAACAAATTTTGTTGAAAACATTGTAGCGTTTTTATAAAAAATTTAATCTGTTTTAATAAAATTTTGTTGACATTTCAAAAATTATTTTTTTAATTAATTACAAGTTAACATTTTACATTATATTCTTAATTATTAATTTACATCATTTCATTTATAACAACAAATCATCTCCTAATAAAACAAATATCAAGAGCATTGTTTAAACACGTTATTTCTTACTTTTAAAAAATTTCGGTTGTGCCGAAATTTCGGTTTGAATTTCGGTAAAAGTTTTGCCGAAATTTCGGTTTCGGTTCATTTCGGTTGCGGCATTTCTCAACCGAAATGAACCGAAACCGAAATTTCGGCAAAATTCCAATTTCGGTCGATCACTAGCGGTTAGCAGACTTTAACATCCCTCAGAATTAGGCCGTATTTTTCGGTTACCGTTTCTAATTTTGTTTTTTCTAATAATCAGGTGACAACTGAAAATTTATTAAAAACATTAAATAGTTAAATGCGACTAGATTTTATATAGATTAATAATAAGTTTTTTCAATAAAAAAATTAGGAGTATGGATGAATTAAGTAATTATGAAAAAAATGTAAATATGAGTAGTTCTGAAGATACTATTTCAGATGAAATTGGAAGTATAACAGGTTTTTAATCTGCATTTTACACGTATGTAATCCTAATTAAACATAGCATAAGCCGTTTTCATGATAAACGTTATTTTTTTGTTTAAATAAACATAAACATGTCTTGAAAATATATTTAATAGGATTAGGTAAATCCTAATTAAAAACAGTATAATATTTCATTAACAGAAAATTTTTCATTAAATAGTTTATACAATATACATCTCGATCACTAGCTATACAATATACATCTCGATCACTAGCTGAATCTACAAAAAGAAACGATTTTATCTTTTTTTTCGTGAAGCTATTTCAAGCATGAATCAAAAGTTTGATAATTTTCAAACAAGTTTTCTAGATGTTCGTCGCGAACTAGACGAAATAAAATCAGGATTGAAATTTGTTGGTGGCGTACGCGAAAACAAAGTTAAAGCAGTAGGAGAAAAAATAAATAAGGTTTGTGAAGATTTAACAAATGTCAGAAAAATGCAGGGAAAAATATCTTCGGACAATACCGAACTAAAACAAAAGAGCGTAGATAGATTCGTGATTATGAAGATAAAAAAGTAACCTTAGAAAAACCAATGAAATTAAAAGGGAGCAATATCTTTATAAATGAAGATTATAGTTTTACGACTCGAAAAATACGAAAAGAACTTTTTGAGCAGGCCAAGCTTCATCGACAAAATGGTCATTACGCTAAAGTCGTGTAGAATAAAGTAAATTGTTCATGAGTTTAAATAAAACATCCACAAAGTAATTGTTAATTCGACGCACGGAAATGAAGAAATTGACCACAGCGCAGCTGGTTGTTTGACGCACAGAAACGAGCAAGATTTTTTGAAAGTTTTGATTTAATTAATTGGATATATTTTTTGATCTTTTTAATTATTCGTTAAAAATGGCTACGCATTTTGAAAATTTAAAATCTTTTGAGGGTAACTTTTTAAATAACTTGTCTGAAGAAAATATAAATATTTTTCAAGAAACCCAAATGAACTTAATTGACACACCATATATTGATCCTTTTGATTTTAAAATAACAATCATTGTTCTTTTTCATCGTTCATCATTGTTCTTTTTCAGATTGCATATAAACATTAGAAGCATGCAGCAAAATTTTGAGAAACTAAAAGAATTTTTAAATATTATAAATTACACGTTCGACGTCATAGCTCTTTCAGAGACTTGGCATGATTTTGAAAATTCTCTTGAATTAAATTCTACTTTTAATTTGCCATGTTACAAAATTATTAGTCAAACAAGTGGAAGTGGAAGAAAAGGTGGAGGGTTAGGTCTTTATGTCTCAAAAAAACATGATTTTAAGGTAAAAAACATACTAGGCTTCTCAAACGATAATTATTAAAGCCTTTTCATTGAAATTGTAAATAAAAAATTTCGAAATATTTTAATTGGATGCGTTTATCGTCCACCAAGTGGTAAAATCAAATCATTTGAAACTTTTATCAAAAATACAATTAATAAAATAAAGAAAGAAAACAAAACTTTATACGTTATTGGAGACATGAACCTTCATGCTCTAACTTATTCAAAGTTTCCGAAAACAATATCCTTTTTTGATATGCTTCTTAAATTTAATGTCTTGTCAGCAATTAATAAGCCAACACGAGTGTCAAAAACCTCGGCAACGCCAATAGACAATATTCTAATTAATAACTACCTGGAAATAGAGTTTGAAACCAGGATATTTATGACTGATATTAGCGATCACTTTCCGATATTTATAAAAGAAAGAAATTTAAAAACCATGTCTGATTGTGAACCAAAAGTTATAAATTTGAAAAAACGCAATCTTAAAACAAATAGTATAAATGAATTATCAATTAGACTAAAACAAGAAACGTGGTCCAACGTGTATATATGTCATCACACTAACGAAGCTTTCAATAATTTTTTAGATATATTACTAGATTTAATGAAACCTGTCCTCAAAAGAACATACAAATTAAACATACAAATTAGACAAAAGCAGTCGCCAATCCGTGGATGGATAAAACACTGATAAATTGCTCAAAAAAGAAGCAAAAACTCTATAATAAACTAATATAAAAAATAAAAACACTGATAATGAGATAAATTACAAAAATTGTAAATATTTTTACCAAAATCTTATCAAAAAGGCTAAAAATAAATACTAAAGTATCCAAATCATCAAATGCAAATCTGATTATAAGAAAACGTGGTCCATCATTAATGAGATAATGGGAAGGAAAAAAATTAATTCAACTTCTTTACCAAAAAGAATTAATATTAACAACACTGACATATTTTGCAAAAAACAAATCTCGGAAGAATTTAACAAATATTTTATAAATAATGGTTCTAATCTTGCTAATAAAATAAGTCCGACATCGGATTCATTTAAAAACTACCTTATAACCCGCAAATAACGCTATCATGTATGATAATGAATTCAACCATAAAGAATTCGAAGAAGCCTTTTCCTCTTTAAAAAAAAGAAAGCACCAGGGTTTGATGAAATAACTAGCGATTTAGTTATCTTCAATAAAATCAGTCTAAGCAGACATCTGATCCATTTACTTAAGCTCTCAATAACATGTACTTAAATTAGCAAAAGTAATTCCTATTTTTAAATGTAATGAACATTCAGACATAACCAATTATAGACCTATATCAATACTTTCTGTATTTTCAAAACTTTTTGAATGTGTAATTTATAATAAAATCTATAATCACTTCACTAAAAACAAATTATTTTACCCAAACCAGTTTTGATTTCAAAAAAACCTCTCAACAGAGCATGCAATCATTGAATTAGTTAATCAAATAACTGATGGTTTTAAACAAAACAAGTTTACTCGAGGAGTATTTATTGACTTATCAAAAGCTTTTGACACAGTTGACGATTGCATCCTATTAGATAAACTAAAGCATTATGGTATAATTAATAAAACTTACAATTGGATTAAAAGTTATCTTACCAATAGAAAACAATACGTGTGTAATATACAATCTGAAGTTTTAAATTTATATTTCTTACTAACAATTATATCAAGAAATTATACTTAAATATGAATATTGAGCTAAATAACGTAAATAGTTGGTTTAGGGCTAACAAACTCTCACTTAACTCAGAGAAAACAAACTATATATTATTCCATACAAAAACACAAGAAGAAAACCTTCCTTTTAAATTGCCTGACCTTATCTTAAATGATAACTTAATTAAAAACAAGTCAGTATTAGATTCTAAGGAGTTTTTGTTGATGAGAACTTATCCTGGCTTCCTCAAATAAGATATATTCAATCTACCACTAATATAATTGGTATGATGTATCGAGTTCGCTCATATATCAATAAACAAAGTCTCAAACTAATATATTTTGGAGTAATTCATTGCTTCATCAGCTATGCAAACATAACATGGGCGAGTACGCAACCATCAAAACTTCAAAAAATTTAAAGTTACAAAAACATGCTAATTTTTATGTATTGATTCAATAATAGTCTCTCTCCTGCAAACTTTAATAACAAGTTTAAAATAAACGTAAATAAAAACTATTATCTAAGAGCAAATTTAAGTAACTCATATAAACTCAAGCTTAAATAAACATGCTGAATGTAGCATAGCATATTGAGGACCAAACATATGAAATAGTTATCAAAAAGGATTCAAATGTATGGCAAAGTCATTAAGTTAATTTAAGTTTTAAATAAAAAAGGAAATTTTTTAAATTTGAGAATCATTTGTGCTTAAAGGGATCACCAAGTAATTTTAATTATTTTAGTATTTATTTTATTTGATCTTTTTTTGATTTACTGATTAGCGCAGCAGTTTTATGCCCATTAGGGTTTTTAGTTTAATACCTGTATTCTATTGAAAATGTATAAAGGAGCTCTATGAAAAGATTGCGATGACGTATTGTCATTTTTATCTTCTTTGAGCCCCTGTCTTTTTAACTCTTTATTTATAAAGATCATTGTAATAAGAAAAGTTTATATTATATATTGTATATACAAAAACGGTGTTTGTTGACAAGATTTTACTGTGTTCTTTGTTCTACGGATATATTTTTTCTTTCTTGTATATATATGTTAATTATTTATTGTTAAACAGCAAAATAAATGTAAAAAAAAAAGAAGAAGAAACTCTGATTCCGAAGATCATTTTTTGCTTTAGTAGAAGTTGTTTCATAACATTATGGAAGTATTAAAATTATTTTAAATCTCTCAATGATGTAAAAATATTCAATAATGCTTGATCTGAAAATATGTTATAGCATTCGATCTAAAATGTGATAATTCATTCTTTGGCTTAAGCAGTCACAGCGGCAAGTATGCTTGTTTCTAGTGTGAAGGGGTAAGTACTCTTTAGAGAGAGAAAAAAAACTTTGGGTTCAAATGATATCAACTACAATCAATTCGTTTCATATAGATGCAAAAAAAAATTACACGGTGGAATTTTAAAAATGCATTCTAGGAACTGTGTACCTCGATAAATCTTTAGAAACTTCAGAGTAACTTCTTACTCTTCTCCCAATATATACATATCTTTATTGGTATTACTTTTATGTTTGAAAAAATACGAATTACTCTACGACCCGATTTTGATACCTGACTTAAGTCAAACTATAGTGTTTAGAGTTTACCATGGAACTGGTTTGGATGGTAACAATTCAAAAAGACTTTTAGATAAATTAGATAATTTGAAAGCTATTCTATTCTATTCTACCAAATTATATTTTGGTAGAATAGAAGAGCTAAACTACCTAATATAATATTTCTGCAAAATGTAGTGAGCTGTCTTAGAAAGCTTTCAACTATTAACAAATAATATCTTTTTAATAATTAAAAGCTTGTTAATGATTTTTACTTTTTGAGATTTTTTTAATAATTGAAAGTACGGAAAGTTCACATTTTATTATGTCAAAATTTACCCTAGTGGACTCAGAAGAGCATAGTGTAATGCATTTTGAAATAAATGTTTAAATGATTTCTTTTTTTTTTTGAGTAAATATTATTAATAGTGAAAGATGACTTATGAGAAGTTTTTCATTTCATTAGAAGTTTTTGCAAAAAAAAAGAAAAAAATACTTTTTAAATATTTTTAAACAATATCTGACGTCAAATAACTAAATATTATTTCAACATGGTTATTCCTACTGATACATTGATTAGAAAGATTGAACACTTAGTTTCTCAACCAATTGAAGAAAGAAATGAAGATGAAATCCAACTATTACTTCCGTGGTTTCGTAAAAGTAGTACACTTTTTCAAATTCTTGATACAGGTTTAACATTTTTAAAATGTCTCATAACCGAAGCCAAATGTTTTTTTAATCTTGATTGATAAATTTGATATTTTTTAGCACGTTTGACAAATGTTATACGTGTCGCAAAGTTAGTAACGTATAAATCCGATCACATAATTGTACATCAAGGTGATGTTGGAAACTGGTAAGCTATTTTAAGTGCGTGCAAAAAAATTCTCTATCTCCATCCCTCCCCCATCCCCTTCTTCCGCCTTATTGATTTTGTTTTTTATTTAAATAGTAATATCTTACTATAATAAATAATAGGAAATTCTTAGTAAAAAACAATAGTTTTAACACAATACATAAAAATATAGGCTTTTTAGTTAAATTTTTAGAAATACTAGTAATACATTTTAAACATTACAGTTTATAACACAAAGATCAAACTTACGAGCTTAAGAAAAAACATTTTTGTCTCAGATCATTAACTGCTCAGTATAGACAAAAATATGTGTAAATTGGCATATATGCTTAAAATATTTAAGTAATTTAGAAAATATTTTTGATGATGCATACAAACACTAGTTGATAAGTGTAAACGCTTGCTCTTTTTTAATAGTTCGTTATGCGTATGAGTTATCTAAACCAATATTTGTTTCGCTGATTATAAAAGGGTAGTTCACGGATGTATAGTTTATTCTTCTCTACCAGATAATATTACAAATACAGACTTTTAATCTGAACCGTTGCCTACTCTATCAAAACTTTTGTTTTTACTTTAGTTTTTTTATACTGTTACGTGGGAGTGTTGCTGTTTATGCAATAAACCCAGGAACTATGCCAGGTTCAGATGACATGATTGTGGAGCCGATTTCGTTAGATATAACAACTGCCAAAGGTCCTAAAGAAAGAGTCCGATTCGGGCAAGAGCTTTGTGTTTTACGTAAGAATATTATTTTATTAATACAAGTCTTTTATAAACTTTTTTAATATTAAATAAAACTATTGTAATAAACATATATAGAATTTACACCCTCAATTTAAGGGGGAGGGGAGCCAAAAATTTTAGGGGGCTCATTTGAAAAGTTAGGAGCCCTTTGGCAAATTTAAGAAAACTTTTTTTTTTTTTAGTAATACATAATGCTCGGTGTAGTTTTTGGCAATTTTAAAATATCATAGCGTCTGTATGATATTTTTATTAATTATAAGCTCTTTCTTGATCTGAGTTCTAGTATTTTTTATGAAAATTGATAGAAAGATCATATTTTGACAGTTATATATAGTTAATAAATATCAGAACCGATTAGAATTTGATCTAAAATGGGTTAAGGCACTTTTTCAAAAGATTTTAGCTCATGTTAACGCCGATGAGCAAGACCGATCTAAAGACTCCAAAATGGTGTTTTTTAGATTCACTATTAGGGGTAGTAAAAAGATTTTGAAAATATATATAAAAAAAAAAAGAAGTTTTTTTTTGCACTTGTTTGGACATAATAAAATCATACTAATTTCAAAAGAATTCAAATAATTTGTAAATCGTCTTAACTACGATAAGAGGAAAAAGGTGTTGTTTTTTTTTGTTTTTTTTGCGGGGTAGGGGGGGGGGGGTTACGACCCTTTTGCCACGGCACTGTTCGCGTAAAGTAAACTTTAAGTTCTCACTAAACTATCCATGCACCTTAATGTTAAAATCCATTTATTTAGTATACGACCTTATCCTTTCCTCGCGGAAGGGTAAAGTCGATTGAGTATAAAATTTTAAATGGTATACGGAATTTTTTTCTTTAATTTACTCTATATACTTTTATATTGATAACTGCTGTAAGTATAAAAAAATATCGTTTTTGTTTATTTGTGGTTATTGTTATAATGACCTATCATTAAAGTTATAGATAGTCTGGTTTGAAAGTTAATTTAAGGCAAAAGTTATATGCAACCTTGCATTTTCTAAATTCTCATTTATAAAATTTATAAAATGAGCTTTTGTCTGCCTAAAGTCTTTTAAAGATAATTTAAAGACCATTAAAGCTTTTATTATTACACATTAATTTATTTTGTACAAAAGTTATAAATTCCATATCGAAAGGTTAAACCGAACCTCAAAACTCTAATCACTTCTCAATTTTTTGCCTTCAATTATTTGAACCTGTAACCATTAGCTGTTAAACATGTGTGTTTTACTTATATTTATTTATTGTTCATAATATTTTGAAAGGTACTGGAAGATGTTTTGGAGAACTAAGCTTTATCTCTAAACACGGCGTCAGAACAGCCACAGTAATTGCTGAAGAACCATGTGTTGCAGTTTTAATAGGAAAAGCAGTATTTTCAGAATATGTTCCCGAAGAGTTTGCCCAAGAGATAATTAAAAGAACAACTTTTGTAGCAGCACATCCGTTGTTTAAAATGTGGCCATTATTCTACAGAAATCTTTTATCAGAAAACTTGCAAATAAAAGAGTATCGTTACAATGAGTTGATTATTAAACAAGGACATGCTTCTGATGCTGTATATTTCATACTAGATGGTCAAGCAAAATTAACAATGAATCCAAAAAAACACAAAGAGATATACCCAAATATTCTTTGTTTGTTAGATGGAGCTCAAGAAAACGAGGAAAGTAGCTTTGATATTTACAAGTCATTAACAGTTCTCGAGAAAAGACAACTTCGTCAAACTAAAGGCTTCCATTCTTTGGAGCAGCGACATCGAGAGGTTAACGTTTGTACAGTAGGCGTGCAAGGTATTATTGGGGATATAGAAGCAATTTTAGATCTACCTTTTAATATTGCATCTGCAGTATGCATGCAGCATTTGATACTATATGAAATAGAGAGATCAAGTTTTTTACGACTAATAGTAAAAAAAAATCCTGCAACATATAGAAAAATTCGTTTGTCTGTTCATGAAAAGTTAAAGTATCGGAATGGTATGTACTCTGGTGGAATACCGATATATCAAGCGCTTTTAATTTTGTTCGAAAAAACAAAAACTAGGCAAAATCTGTTGCAATCGAAGGCATATAGAAAAAACGATTCAAAGCCACTCAAAGAAGGGCTATTAGGCGAAACGGTAATTTTTATATTCTCATTCTGATTAAATTTATAAAGAAAAAAAAAGTTTAAAGTACTTTGTAACACAATTGAATAAAATAATATTTTACTTCCTGTAGATCGAAGAAGACAAAGGAACTTCACAAGCAAATAAATTAGAAACCAAGTTGATACCAGTTGAAATGAATTCAAAGGAAGAAACCCATGCAAATAAAAAACATTTATTTAGAAATGTTGCCTTGTTTGCAGGAAAAATTATGAATACTCACAAGTAAGTGATTCTTTTATTTATTTATTTTTTAATATATAAAATAAACTTATAAAAGAAAAACTTTTTTTTCTTTATTAGGAAATATCCAGAGAAAAGTAAGGTAGGTTTTAATGTATAAGTTTGGTTTTTTATAACTTACTCAAAAATGAAAAAAACATCCAAATATCAAGCATTGCAAATTATAAGAATTAAAACTTAAAAAATTAAAAACTCGAAAAATAAAATTACAAACGTTCATACCTGAGTTTTTTGTTCTAATTATTGACTTATCTATTTCAAAGTAAAAACATTTTGTTAAGGACCTTCAGTAATATTGGATTTAGTGAATGAAAAAACTCTATTTGTAAAGAAAGAAATACGGACAAAACAAAATAACGAGGATTCGTGAACTCATCCTAAAACTTTAAAGAAAAAAAAATGTCTAAAGCATTTGTGGTATAATAACTATAACGTTATGTTTTATAGGAAGAGAAAAAGCAATATACCGTCAATGAGTATAAAGAACTAAAGAAGAAAATGCAAACAATGGCTAAAGCATCACTGAAATAAAATTTCTTTTTTTTCTTCATTTTAAAATATATATTAGCATCAGTAATATAAATTTTTTTTTATATATAATAAAAAAAGTAATAAAAATTTTTACTTACACATTAACTTTAAAAATATATAAAAAAAAGTAAAAAAATTGAATTTATATAAAAGAATAATTAATATAAAATAATCAAATGTTTCTCGGTTGCATTGTTTGTTCGTGCAAACATAGTCCAGAAGAGTCAATCATGCTTAATTTTAGAAACTCGTTAGAGACATTTATTAACGCAAAACTTCCCAACTTCGACTCATCTGCCCAAAAAAATTGAAGAGAATCTTTTGGAACTTTTTTTGCATTTCTTTTGTCGTATTGTATAAAATTTGAAGCACCAATCACAAAGTAATGAATACCAGTGTCAACTAGATGCTTTAAAAATAAAATGAAGATTTCATTCATAGAAATACAATTGAATAGAAATATGATTTCATTCATAGAAATACAATTGAATAGAAATATAATTTCATTCATAGAAATATAATTGAAAAATATTTTTTTTGAACACAGAAAAGTATGTGTATTAAATAAAAAAATATATAATATAAATATATATACATAAATAATGGGTTCAGTTTGGAACAAGGTTAGTGTTATATTTTTCTTAAAACATTTACTTGACAATTAAAACTTGAATCTTTTATTTTTTAATTAAATTTAAATAGATAAATGAATGTTTATAGAGGGTAGAATAAAATAAATAATGAAATAGTTATGATGTTAGTTATTATTTTTCTCCTATTTATTGAATAAACTTATATTTGCAATTTGCCGATCATGTTGTAGAAAACTTATATTTGCAATTTGCCGATCATGTTGTAGAAAACTTATATTTGCAATTTGCCGATCATGTTGTAGAAAACTTATATTTGCAATTTGCCGATCATGTTGTAGAAAACTTATATTTGCAATTTGCCGATCATGTTGTAGAAAACTTATATTTGCAACTTGCCGAACATGTTGTAGAAAACTTATATTTGCAATTTGCCGATCATGTTGTAGAAAATTCTGAATAAGATTATATAAAATTCTATAAAAAAACTCTTTTGGTCGTGTAATAAATTTTATTTTTATTTTTGAAAAACGGGCATAAAACTCTCGGATGTGAAGTTTGCTAACAGTGAGCTTAAAACGTATACTTTTTTACGTTTTTATGCTGTACACGAATCTTTTTTCAAATTTAAACTTGTTATTTCCACCAAAGTGTTATGAGTTAAAAAACGCTAATTGTTAACTTGATAAATAAGTATTTTTATTAATGTCTCAACAGACCAATAAATCTCGATAAATTATTTGTTTAAACTTAATATCGATTATAATTAAATCTATTCTATTATATAAAATGTCTTGAAAAAAATTGAATCCAAAGAAATAGAAGCAAAGTATTTTAACACACACTACAAAGCGAATTCAACGAAGCAAGTATTAACGAAAACACTTGTGTCATTTGTGGAATTTTGATGAAATTGGCTTTTCTGGTGTACAAGGCATGTGACACATAGTTTGCAGGTGTGGTGTTAAACAAACATTGAAATTGGTTGCCAATAATGAAAAAATCAATTATAGGATTGAAAATGCATTTGTGTTGCTGGTAATCTTCTGGCAACATAGATTATTTTTAAACAAGAAAAAAAACCTGTATGAAGGTTGATGCTAATATGGTTCAGACAAATGAAAGGTAAGTAAGTCATGCAGTGGCTCATTGGCACGTAAGATCCCACCATTAAAAAAATTTAAAAGAATTTAATTAGTTTACTCTTTAGTTTAATTAGTTACTGAATAAATTTATTAATAACTTAATAAATTTAATTAAAGTTATTAAATTATAGCAAAACATTTCAGCTCTGGTGAGGCTTTCACATGCAAATAGTCACTGGATTTTAAAATACTGATTTTTTCGACTCAAAATTAATGTAATCAAACAGTCGAAATTGCAAATTGCTAATACATTTGAAACATCATCTTAACCTGAGTCTTTAACATCTCAACAACCAGAATCTATGCCAGTTCAGCAGTAGTAGTAACTACACCATCTTAGCCACTGCCTTCAGAACCTACATTAATAACAATCTAGCATTAACATTGTTTGCAAACAACCTTTAATATTGAAGTAACTCAAGCAATTAAATAGCAAATTCAAAAAAAAGTTGAAAAATAATTGCAATCCCAATGGCTTACTGCAGCTTTACAACAAATGTTTCGGATCCAACACATTGAAAATAAATTATTTTTCTATTCTCTTTTTTGTTCTTGTAAAAATACAGACAAGTTGAAACTCACTTTTAGGTTGGTTTTTATTGTAGTTTAAAGCAAAACTTTTCTTAAGGTTTTTCTAATACTTCTAGATTTTCTTTGTAGATAAAAGCAGCAACAAACTTTATCTCCTAACAACTTGAACAATTGCGATCTATTATCTTTACTTATTGCATGTAGAATATAAAAGACCTACTAGCTCACATACTTTAGCTCTATTTATATATCTAAGAGTAATGTCAAAGTTAATTCTTCAAGTTTTTCCTGTTTCTATTGCTTAAGTTATTTCTGACATTTTTCAACAGCTTATGGTCTGGACAATTTTTAAAGTTTTACATAACTGTTCTCCAGAACTTTCTTTATAAAAGATTTAACAAGCACTGAACTGAATCTTGTTTTTTTTTTCTACTAAAAAATGACATCTGTAATTACAACTTTTAAAAACTCTGGATATTGCTCAAACTCCTCTAACTATCACCCAATCTTCTAACTATCAATCTTACAATCAGTCTTCTTACTACTGTTAGTCTTTTAATCCATAATTGACAAACAGTATTAAAGTCATCTTTGAAGGACAACACTTGTTTTCCTATCCAGTAACTTATGGGGTATCATAGGTTCCATCCTTATTCCTGTATTGTTTCTCATTTACATTTTGAAAAATAGAACAAACAGCTGTTCTTGATTTAAATCTTTCTTTTGTGACAGATTAGGGTTTGCAGTGCATTGGTGAAATTTTAACCCAAATAAAACTAAAAAAAAACCCTAATAAAAATACTTAATTTATTACCATAAAAATTTATTTACTAATAATTATTGTAATATTGTTGATCGATTCCAAGATGTTTTCTCGGACTATCATTCAATACTGAACTCTCATGATAACCATAATTACAATTGATTGCAAAGTTAGCGCCTGCTAAAATTGCCTCTTTTTATCATGATTACCATATTTTTACTCATGATTTCTTTCTCTACCTATACAAATCTCTTATTCTCCATTGTATGGAATACTGTTGTCATATTTGCGGTAGTGGTGTAGTGGTAGTGCGCTCGCTTCATAAGCGAGAGGTTCCGAGTTCGATCCCCACCACGTCCCTGGTAGTACCGTGCTCAACTTGTTTCTCCGCGCAGCGGCCTTGTTCGTCAAGGTTCGTGTTTCGGAGTTATAGAGTTGAGAGAGGGTTATAACCACAATTAAGTAGCCTCCTCATCTGTAGTGGCCTTCTGGGCCTTGGGGAGGTGAAATAACAAAAAAAAAAAAAAAAAAAATTTGGGCTGGTTTTTCTACTGAGGCCTTCTCTCTTTTATACAAGGACCAAAAAACACAAACGTTGATGCTTTGCATTTCTCTCCCGCCTTTATGTTTTCCTGACACAAACAATTTACAAGTTTACAAGTCTTCTGTTGATTTCTTGCTCTTTACCTCTCTTCACTGTTTTCTGTCTTCACTTAGTAGTTTAAAAACTAGTAATTTAAATTAGCTGATTTGTTGAGAATTTGTTTTTAAAAAAAAAACAGTAAAAATATATTTCAAGTTCATAAAGAGTGGTTTATCTCCGCACAAAATTTTTTTTTTGAGAAGATCTCACTTTTATATATGACATACTGTAAACTACTGTATTTACATACTTTTCCAATTTTGCACTTAAACACATGGTTTATATGGTTATTTCATATGATTATAAACACGTATGGTTTATATGGTTATTTCATATGGTTATAGGCCTTGGGGAGGTGAACTGAAGTAAAATAAAATACATGGTTCATATGGTTATTTTACAGTCGTGAATATAGTTATTAAAGCTCATAACAAAAAATTAATTTAATTTAATTAATTTACTACATAAAGTTATTACATAATTATAAATACCTGTAAATTATGATCATGACCATTTAAATAAGCAGTTACGTTATATTTTTCAAGAAGTGGTTTTAGGCGTTTTACAAGACACTTTGTTGGTCCATGCTCACCAATACTCCATACTGGAAAATGCCCGCCAACTATAAGATAATCTGCTTTAGAACTGGCAAGTTGCTGTTCCAACCAATTCCATTGATTTTCTGATAGTTTCTCATCCTTGGGACCTTAATATTTCAGATAAAAATGAAAACTTAATAATTGTTTACTAAATTTTTTATCAAATTTTAATAATTGCTTACTTTTTTATAACTTTAATATAAATTTAATTTTTTATAATTAAACCTTTTTTATATTAAATTTATTTAATTGTGAAATGTTTATGTTTTAAAAACTCTAAAAAGTGAACTAACTTCGGTAGTTTTGGAAATACAGTAGAAGCCCATTATTTCAAACATTCAGAATTCAGAAAAAAATTTTAAGCTCATAGTTTGCTTATAAACATTTTCCCATATGCAGTTAAAAAATAACTTAACAGAATAAATAACCTAAAAACTATAATTTAAAAAAAAAAATTTATATTAACCCCTGCATAATCTGTAATTTAATGCATTACAATTTATATTTTAAACAATTTTTGAAAGTCACACTCTTATTTTAACAATTAAAATTAACTAAATTGTTATACATACGTTATACAAATCAACATTATAGGCAATGGTATCAAAGCAAAATACCAAAAGAATGTGGTTCAAATGATTATCATAACCAATCCAAATAAATTAATGCTTGAAATTAAAAACCTCTACTGTATGTTTTTAGTTTTGGCATATTGCCATTTGATTTAACATTGTAAAAAGGTTGGCACAAAATTTTACTAACATATTCATAGTGTTTAGCTTATAAACTTTTTGACAGATCAAGAAACTGAGTATTTTTTAGTCATATATTAAAGCAATCAAATAAAATACATTTACCACTTGGCTGCATGAGAGAATCATCATAACCAGTGTTTCCACATAAAATGATTGTATCTAGCATAACCAGCTGTAATGTTCGACTGCTATCTAAAGAAAGTATAGATAAAATTGTATATTACTATATCATATACCTTAAAATGTTTGTATTTTGAAGTTTCTAAATTCACTTACAAGACACGCCCAAAAGTTAATTAACTTGAGTATCTCAAAAAGTATGTTGTACCTTTTTGTATTTTGAGATATTTTGTATTCTGTACTTTTACTTGTAATTTTGTCTATTATGTCATGTGATTCATATTGCTGTTTACCATTAGTTATTTTAAAATAATACCTTCAAACATTGTCAATGATTGCTTTTAAAAAAGATTTTGACTACTTTTTTTTAACAAAGTAGTCAAAAAAAATTTTTAAATAATTTTTTTTTGATGTTAATCTTTTTTTTAAATGATTTGAACACATTATTTTTGATGTAAACCTTTTTTTTAAATGATTTGAACACATTTTTTATGTAAATGAAACTTAAAAAAAAATCTTTTGAGTTTTTCTAAAGAAAGTACATTCAAAAAGATGAGTGTTTAGTTAATCAGCGTCAATTTCTCTACAAAAAAATATGGATTTTTTTTTTTAAGTTTTTAATTTACGTGGGTAAAAATACATATTCTTAGATTCTAATATTACAAATTAAACCAAGTAAGCAGTGGTTGTTATTAATTACCACTATTAATAATCATTAAAAGTAATTATTTATTATTGAAGTCAATTGTAAATTTATAGATTATTCTGATTTGTTTTTACCTGAGGTGAACTCAAGGTCAGAGGGGAGGAGTGGCCAAGTGGGTTTTTTTGTGGTTTTTTAACTTTATGTTAGATCATTACACATACATAAAGTTATTTTTTAAATGTATTTGAAAAAAAAAATTTTTTTCTTAATAAATCTTGATTATTTTGTTAAATGATATTTGCCAAATCAATATAGAAAACTTTGTATACACAACCATTTATTGTACATGGCGGATCAATGGTATATAAAGCATGATTTGATGGCACCAAACACATATCTTCTCAAGCAGACAGAGGCATGGACCATGTAGATGCATAAATTGAACTTTATAAAATCATTTTTCTTGGTTATAATTTCAAACCAAAAGTTATTTTAACTACATAATCTGTTTGATTAAAAATAACCAGCTACACAACCTTATTTGGTACACAAGGTTAAAGAAATTGTACATTTATTTATTGGTGTAAAATGAAGAAAATATGGTTATCAAGATATTAAACTGGTTAGCAGTCTTAAGATTACCCCATTTTACTAAGGAAACACACACAACAAAAACAAACAGATTTTCTCATAGTTTTTTAGTAAAGGTTCAAAATAAACATGATCTTTTAATTCAGAAAAAGTGCCAAACCATTCTGAAATACAAAAAACATGCAGGAGCTCTTTGTAGAAAGTTGTATGAGTTTTTTTTAATTTCTGTATTATTGATCATAATGGAATTTATATTAAGTACAATCATCAGCAAATTCCTGGAGCTGCTTCCATCCTCTATATTTGACATCCTCTATTCTGCCTCCATATTTTTCCTCATTTGAACATGAAATACATTTTTAAATATATTACAAATATAGAGGAGAAGTAGATAAGAAATTTAAATACACAAAACATGATAAGTTTGCTATAAAATAAAAGCCTTAATTTGGCAAACTATTTGCATATGTGGTAAAAACCAGCACCTTATAGTTCTGATTCCATACTTTCTAGTCAAATATGTTAAAAAGTATTAACACAAATAATTTCTACCTCTCATTAAGTTCCATGATAATATCCTTGTGTTCTGGCCTGATTTGGTTTCATTTGGTTTCAAATAGTAAACTGGCTATAGTTTGGTATAAATAGAAAAATGTAAATATTGTGCCCAAAACAGCAATCCTCTAAAATGTCCAGATGTGAAGGTTATTAAAAGGTACTTGACAATCATCAACCAAAAAGCAAAAATAATGAGAAAAAAAATTGCAGAAAATTAAAGATTAGAGATGGAAAAATGCAGGAAAAAAAAAAAGTTTTATTTAAAAAATAATAAAAATAGAAAAAATTAAATAGTTTTGATTGTTATTCTGTGCGCAAGTTTGAAAATTGATTAGATACACAAGAATAAATTAATATCTTTGAAATACTTAATCTTATATCTTATTAGTTTATATAATATCTTACATTAATATATTGAAATTATTATTTAGTTCTAAATAAAAATTGATGACTACTTTTTTTAGTAGCTTTTCTACTTTTACATTTTTTTTACAACAGCATAAAATAAAATTGAAAAAGTCTAGGATGAATTTAATGTTGTGCTTTACCAATTACCACAGAAACGCTACTTTGTTAGTTTATAAAACATTTAAACTAGTCACTAAAAGTAAGATTATTTTAACCACACTTTTAATATCTGACTAAGTATTATTAATTTTTTTAAATATAAAAGAATCACAAATTGTGGATCACAAATATCAAATGTGAATGCATTAATATAGTACAAGTTATACATCTCTGATGTAAAAATTATATTAACTATATTATATTAATCTTTCTGATAGCATTAGGTTTTGATTACCAAAATATCATTAATTAGAGCCATAAACCCAAAGCCCTTAACCTTAATGTGCATGGTTGAAATATAAACAGCATCAGGCCTCATGACATGCACTTAGCTATTGAAATGTTAGGTTCTCCAACGTATGTTCTCCAAAGTAGAATATTATCAAATCGAAAACATTAAAATATCAGACATAATCTGTACTTTTCCAGTATTGCCAGCTGTTGTCACAACAAATTCCAATGGAGTCATTTTTCAAATCATAATATTCCTTTATATTTTAAACTTGTTCAACCTGATCAACTCTTTTAGAAAATTAGTGTTGTGCAATTCCTATTAAATGATCTCTCATGGTATCATCTAGTGAAGACCTTAAATGATCCTTCATGGTCATGATTATCTCGTGAAGACATTGGGGTTGTCTACATGAGATGATCATGACCATAGAGATCTAATTAGTTTTGATTTAAAAGTAGCTAAAAAATTATTGGTTGTATTTATCTTTTGAAAAAGGTAACCTTTCATTTTATGCTGGGTCCCATCATATCAGTGAAATTTTATTTCTTCAAAACTAAATCACCTGAGTCTCAAAAGAAACAAAATTTTACAGAAATTTATATCTTTTTTATGAAAAACGTTGTATATTTTTCATATTATTCAACTTTATAGAATATTCAATATTTATAGAAGGTAGAAAATTTAAAAAGTAGAACATATAAATTGGTGAGAAAAAATATTCATGTTTCATAAAATTTAAAATTATATTTTATGAAACATGAATATATGAGCCAGGTATCAATAACTTTTTTTAATTAGACTGTTTTAAAATAAAGTGTGTTTAGCCAAACACACTTGATTTTGAAACCTTGAGGAAAGAAAAAACCTTGTAAAAAAAATGTATATATATGGGCAATTCCACAGTGGAAAATGAAAAAGTAGTCAAGTTTTATTCTCTTTTTTGACAACTTTTAGCAAATGAATATTGATGTAGACACATGAAAGTTTATTTAAAATATACCTTTAGTACTAAAATTAATTTATTTAAGTCATTTTTATGCTTCTGAAAGTTACAGTTTTTCTCATTGTCGCATGACAAAAAAGTATCATTGTAAAATGTTATTTTAACGATGAATTTACTTGCATAATCGCAACTAATTTAGCGTGAAAATGGAGCTAACATGTTCCAATTGTTGTTAGTCAAATTTTATACTTTATAAAATATATATATATTAACAAAATAATGAAAGAACTTTAGCAATTTTCATGTAACATAAGTTAACATGATAGTGTTTTGTTTTTGTAAAACATGATAAAGTTTTGTTTTTTCAAAAATTTATTTTAAAAACTTAAGATTTTTAATAAATTATGGAAAAGAATATTCAATGTTACGTTTTTACATTTAAAGTTTTGAATAATGATGCTTAGCTAAAGCATATTTTTATTTTAAATTTGTGTAACATAAGTTAAAATTAAATGCATTTACTAAAGTTCGGGTGCTTTTTTGTTAACAAAATGAATTACGCCATTTAGTAATTCTTATTTTGTCGCATTAATTTGACAAGGTTCTAACTAAAAATTTTTATATTAGGAGAATTTAGAAAAAATTTTTTTAATTATTTTTTAATATTAATTAGAATTACTTATACTATTGTTTTTTTATTTGTTTATGTATTCTTATTTTGGTTGACATAAATATAAATGAATAAAAATAAGAATTATCTAAATATTTTTATTTAGACATTAAAAAAAAAGAAGATTTATTTGCTATTCTTCTAATATAAAAAAAAATCAGTTAGAACCTTTTTTATTTTTGTTTTAGTAAAACAAATTGTTTGTAAATGCAATTAAAGAGGTCATCCCCAAAGCACGCCAACCTATATTAATCAATTCTTAACCCCTTCCCTACTGCCACAGATGATCACATATAACTGAACCCCTCTCCCTCCTAAACTGTGATAGCAGTTTTTACGTCAAAAGCATTTAAAAGATTTATATGTAAATACTTTGCAGTATTTTAAAACTCAACCTAATGAAACAGGCAATGCGCATAAACATAACAAGTGTAAGTAAAAACTTCGACAAACCAAAGATTTTCTTATTTAAATGACTCAAATAAGTATATAATATATATATATATTATATACTTATATACTTATACTCAAATATATATATATATATATATATATATATATATATATATATATATATATATATATATATATATATATATATATATACATATATATATATATATATATATATATACACACACACACACACACACACACACACATATACAAGCCTTGCTTTAAATAAAAATGTTTAATGCATTAGCTTAACGCGATATTTGATGTCATTATTTTTTAAAACTTTTTCAAATTACTTTAATAATATTAATTACTGCAAAATGAGTTAAATGTTACTTAACAACTTTTTTATTATTACAATAAAGAATGTTTATTTTTTTTTTAATATTAAATAATTAAATCTAATATTTCATTTTAAAAAATTTTTGATATTAACATATTTCTTTCTTTTCTCAACATTTGCATAAATGAATTAAAATATGTTAAATTTTTGAATTTTTGAAATGATAATTTCTTAAATTTATAATTGCAGCTTTGCAACTATAAATGATTTTTTATTAAAAAAAAATTAGAGATTAACAAATAAAAAATTATATTAATTTATTTACTTTATTTATTAAAAGTTTATTACTTTATTTTTAAAATTATATTGCATAACGCTTTAAAACATGGCCTGCATATATACATCAAGGGATATTCTCAGAAAAAAGTTTTGGAGAAATTTAGCGGAAAATCAACGGCGATTTTTTTTTTTCACAAAAAAAAAAAACAATATTCTCTGCAAAAAATGTAAAAAAAAAAGGTCCTCAAATTGTAATTTGGGCAGTGCCCAAATATGGTTGACGCTGTCAAAAACGGTCTAGAATAGCCCCTGTACATATATATATATATATATATATATATATATATATATATATATATATATATATATATATATATATATATATATAACCCTCGGAATTAGGGTCGGCATTCGGCAATGCCGACCTAACTGCCGGCCTGAAAATGTTTAAGGTCGGCAAAAAATTGCTGATCTCCTTTCTATGTTTTATGGTCACACCTTTGTATCAAATAATTATTGCCGACCTCAAAAAGATTGAGGTCTGCAAATTATTGCCGACCTCATTTTTCCTAATTCCGAGGGTTGTATATATATATATATATATATATATATATATATATATATATATATATATATATATATATATATATATATATATATATATACACACATATATATATACACATATATATATATATATATATATATATATATATATATATATATATATATATATATATATATATATATATATATATCAGGCTTGGACAGGAACTTTGACAATATGACCATGGCTGTTTTGATGTTTTAACAATTTAAAATGCAGTAAAAAACTTACAGGCATTGTGCAAACTCCAAACTTTTGTATTTTTATGCTTATATCAAAAGAGAATGTTTTGCTAAGAATTGGGGTGATTGGAGCTTGGGAACAAAAATACCCTAATTTTTGGGCCCACCCAGCCCTTAACGTGGGAGCAACGAGTTTATAAAATATTTTCTTTACTATTTTTTATCTAAATTTATATTCATCAACAAATTTCAAATTTCATGCAATAATCTCTTATTTTTCAAAAACTATGACCATATAAAGTTTTAATCCCCCTCAATTTGAGGGGGCTGTAAACATTGCAGGGTCATAAAAACTGAACACTAAGTTTTTGAGTTGCTTGAAATCTTACGATTAGGATTTTTAAAGATTTTAAGAATTTTTGCTCATTGCCAAAATTAACTTAAAACTACTTGTCTTATAAAAAATAGAGCCTTTTTAATTAATTAAATTTAATTATAAAACTTTGCTAAAAATGGCTCTTACTTGGTAATGTCCATTTTTTTGAATACCAAAAATCTGGAAAATTCCAGAACTTCATATGAGATGAATAAGCAATCTGTCCAGATACATTTCCATGATGATCATGGTTTCCAGCAATTAAATACCATGGTACTTGCAAAGAAGGCTCATTAAATACTGATTGAAACGTCTGTTCAAACCGAGGATCATGCTCATTCTCAATACCATCAAAGTAAAAATTGTCTCCTAAAAGAAAAGTTTTATTAATTTTTTTTTTTAACTTTGAGCTTGTGAAGAACAATTTTTAGCATAGTGTATATCACCTAAGGTTGAAATTTGTGACTTAAAATATTATCATTAGTATTATTATA
>NC_088931.1:53332500-53392500 GCF_038396675.1 Hydra vulgaris
AAATTCTTCTGTAAATGGAGCAACAACAGCTACTCTATAAAAATTCCAATTTTTAAAATGATTCAAAGTAAAAATTTCTTTTAAAAATTCTTTAAAACCACCAGTAATAATAACCTGAACTAGAGGACCTGTAAATAAAATTACTGTGAGAAAAAGTGTTAAAAATAAACTAGAAAAAAATCCTTTTGTGCGAAACCCTATCCATTCCCACAGTGGATACTTTACTCCTTCTTCTGTTGAACATAAATATAGATATATTGGTGCTAGTAAACAAACAATTAAAACCGATTTTATACGTTGCTTTATGGTGATAGGATGATCTCTGCGAAATGGTGATGGGTATATATACAAGCTTCCAACATAACAAATTGAAAGTAAAAGTGATTGCAGAAAAGATATTAACCAATATTGGTTTGAAAAGGCAACATCCATTTTCTTATAAGTATATTTTTTCCGTTTTTTTAATGTGCAACTATAAAAATACTTCGCTATGGACTTAGAACAGGGCCGGTTAATGGAATTAAAGCACAGAGCGACAACAAAATACAGCGGCAAAAATAGACGATAATTCGTCTGACTTTTTGTGCAAAGTTAGAGGTAGGGATGGCACTTTTAGTTATTTTGATGTAAAAACGCGAATTACTTTTACGCGTAAATTACTTAACATAACACATATAAAAATATATAATTCACTTACATTAAAAGTAATTCGTTTTTTTTTTTATACAAAGTTATGTAACGTGTAATACTTAACTACTCAAGTTAAGTTTTTTAAATGACCAACTATTACTTAAATAAGTAATTTACTTTTACAAGTTAAAGTTATTTGCATTTTTACTTTTACTTTTTACTTTAAATATAACTTACTTTCAATGGTAAGTCGCCTAAACTAAATTACTTTGAAAAGTAATTGTGGTTATAATTATGTAAAAATTTTGCATCGAAATGTAATTTACTTTTTAAATGTAAAAAAAAATTATTTATGAAGTAAACTTACGTAAATATAATATTTAAAAAACATAACACTTACATTACAAAGTAAAATAAAACTTCATCATAACAACAAATTACTTTTACGTGTAAAAGAAACTAATTAGCAAAAACAGCTTACATAAAAGTAATTTGAAAAAAATTGTTATTTATTTTACAAATAAAAGTAATTTTTTTCTTTGAAATTTTATGCTTTACTTTGTAAGTAAGTAAGCTATATTATTTACTTTCTTAAAGAACAGACATTTCATGTTGGTTTAGCATAAATTTTGACATAGGTAGCGTATTTGCATAAATTTTGACATAGGTCGCGTATATATTCAAATCCATTGCCTGTTTAAAGGCACTTCTGGGTAACACTTCAGGTAATACTCTGAAGTGTTACTATGTGGGCAGTGTTTGTGGTGGGGCATCAGAAAAGGATTTTTTTTCACGTATATCAGGTAGTATAAGGGTATTTCTATTATAATTAGGGGCAAATATATAGTAATATATGCGGGTATACCAGTAGTGTAGAGACGGGCTCCCTGCCGCCCGTTTCTACACTAATAGGGGCTGCTAAATAATCATTGATTTTTGATTTTTTTTTTAGCAGAAATAGGTTAGTGGCCATAATGAAACTTTGTCGGGGGAGGAAGAGGGGAAGGGGGCATAATTTCTAAGCTATGGGTAATTCATACATGTGTAAACACTGTTCGTTAGAGCACGCTTTTTCTCCAGTTCTTTTTCTTTGTACTTGCCTTTTCAATCAAATATTTTGTTATGGTAATATGAAGCAGTACAACATTTTTGGCATCCACAAGGACATTGATTGCTAAAACAGTTTTCAAAAAGTCATTTAAACATTTTGTTATAATTTATATGATTAAAGGAGTGTTTATAAGATATAATCTTTTATTGCGTTTTATCATATATAGTCTATTTGAAAAAAAATGGTAAGGAAAACTGTTCAACCTTCTAGTATAGGTTGTGGGCACTCTAATAACCTCCTTTTTGTTGCGTTGGTGTCCAACCCGCACAAGGATGATTAGAAAAATAAAATCTGCTTTTCTTTAATGTTGGGGTTAATAACTTTTTAGAAAGAAAGATTTTTTGCAAAAAAGTTTTCAAAAGGCATTTATTTGTTTTAATATTAATTTTTTTGTCGGGAGGAAATAGGTTCGTGGCCTTGATAAAAATTCACCGTAAAGGAGCCAGGCATATTTGTAATTATGCTGCTGCTTTTGCTTCTCTTAATCAGCGTGGTTGTTGTTAGCGCCGTCCCGAATAGGTCTCTCATTTGTGTGTGTGTGCGTGTGTGTGTGTGTGTGGGGGGGGGGGGTCGTATTTGTTTTTTGCCAACTAGAGACACACACACGCAAAAAAAAAAAGGTCTTCGATGTTTGACATTTGCCAACTATACTTCAAAACTTTCCAACTGAAATGCTAAACGCACAAATGCACTTCCCCCTTCACCCCTCATATGGGACGGCCCTGGTCGGCCCTGGTTGTAACAACCACTAACAAAAACGAAAATTAATTTTTTTTTTTGTTTATTTATTAACAGCTATTCATAAAACTGTTGTCTGGAATGAACTAATTTCAATTAGTCGATTCCAGACTACAATTATTCGTTTATTATTCTATTATCTAACAATTATTCTAGTAAGTCATTTCCAGAAATAACTTTCGTTTTGGTTAGATTGGTTTTTAACAACAACCACGCTGAATAAAAAAAGCCAAAATACGAAACTTAGAATAAAATTGCAAAATGCAGAGCGATTTCCAAAGCAAGAACAATAAACCAGACATTCAAAATTTTTAAATAACTGATGTAAATAACATCAAAATTATTTAAAAAAAAAAATTAAGGTTAAAAAAGTAGAAGTAATTAACTTAAAAAATTTTTATAGCTTTTCAGGAGGCGGATCAATCAAGTTCAAAGGCTCTATTGGCAATTTTTTGCTTCTTTTTCCAGGCAGTTCTCTATGTGAATTGATAACAGGGTCAGAGGTTATTAAGAGCATATTCAACAAATCCATATTTGTAGAAATACGTGACTTTTTCCTAGTATGATGTTCTGGAAATCTCCTACAATCTTTATTTCGTGCTTCTTGAGATTCTACTGAGAGCTGGCCAATCGAAAGAATACACGACTTTATAACTTCCGTGATATGCATTAAAATTTTATGCACTGTAACAGGCTTGTAATACCACGAACATAAATGTAAATATAAAGTCCTTGCTTTAGAACAAAGTTTTTCAAATTTGACACAATCAATGTCATGGCCAGAAGATAGCGTTCTTAATAAAACACTAACTTTTTTGATTAATTTGACGTCTAATTCTTTAATCTCTCCGCTCTTTTCTGGATTTAAAAAAAATCTGCGAGCTGTGTTGCCATCATTTGTATTGCCATAATGAGGTTTCGGTCTATCCACAATTAGTCCCATTTGTTTTCTAAACTTTTGCCTAATCTCTTCCGAACATTCTCTGATACAACATTTATCCTCATTGCCTCTAACTTGCCACTTTTTAATGTCTAAACGGTAGCTAATGTGTAGCAAGTATTCAAAAGTACGTATCCAAGCATGCAAGGTAGACAGACAAAAATTTTAGTTTTCTTTTTTATCAACCATACCTTTTAATTCACCATTCATCATTTTTGGAGTAGCACCACAAGTATAACATTTTTGTGTAGATGCCTGTATTGATTAAAGTATTGCATACTTTTTCGTCTGTCATTGTAAGTAACAGATTGTGTTTCACAAAAAATTTAAATTCAGTACAAAGTTTTGGAAGAAGTTCAGATGTTTCTTTTAAAACTTTGTCAGTTTCTATTACAGTAAATTCCTTTGTTTCTTTTGAAAATATGAACTTAATTGACCTGCAATAAAGTGTTGACGATGGCCGAGGATTTTGCCAAATAATAGTATCAGAGTCATCACTCAATCTCAACGGGACAAACGCAAACATTAACAGAAACTCATCATTAGCATTGGAGTTCTCAAATCTTTGTTTATAGGTACTGTGACCAGAACTTCCGTCACATCCCATTTGCTTATTAACGTAAGCCACAAATTAGAGGATGCATTTTTGGGAAATTGACTAAGTGAATCAATTAAACGTTCAGTTGTTTTATTCAATATGGCTTGAAGTTTAATTCCAGCTCGTGTTTCTGAGATATTTCTGAGAAATTCTTCTGGAGAAATAAATTCTTCGGAACACAACCTATTGGATTTACATAAATTATAGTAAGACGGAAACACTTCATGCCCTGCTTTCATCGACCACTTTCTTGTTTGTTTATAAGAGTGACTAGTACACTTGGAATCTACATACTAAGCAAGTGCCTCATCGCTACTCAACTGCCTGCTACCGCAAATAAAATCAGTAGATTTTCTTCGCTCTAAGGTTTCTGTACTTTTTCTAATAGAAGTAGCTACGTTTCTTTGACCCGACAAACGGTGTGCTATTTCAGCAGCTGTTGTTAATTCATAGGCACTCCACGATTGAATAAGACTTTAACTCTACGTTTTTTGGTTTTTAAAGATGAGTCTTCAAAGTTTTTCTATGGCCGACTTTGAGGCCGACTTCCTTCAGATGTTGTGGAAGCACAGGACCAATGTAAACTTATTTTAAACTCTAAATTATTGCCATCTAACCAACTTTTATTTTTATTTAAAAAATGATCTATATTTCAATTGGCTGCATTCCACTTTTGCGCATATTTAGCAGATATGCTTGCCATTTTTAACTGTTTTTTTTTTGGAATCACTAGTAACATCTTCTTTAGTACAGTCTTCCAAATAAAGTCACACAAAAGAAAACTTTGTTCTTCCTTTGTATGTTTTGCCATTCTTCAAATAACTCCAATTTTGTAATAGAATACACTCGGTCTGAAAAAACTTAAATAAAAATGAAACGGGCAGACGCGGGCAGCCAAATTTTTAAATTTAGACGCCTTATTGTTGTGGTTATAATATATAAAAAAAATCAGCCTGGATATATTTGGATAAAATTAGTTACACGCTTTGAAAATTAAAAAACGAAAAAGAAATTGCAATTTTAACATAGTTTTTTTAAATCTACAGAATATCATTTATGCCAATTACTTTAAATAAGTTTTCGATAAAATACAAAGTACATACCCTCTAATGTAAAATTCATCACAGCAGAGTTAATTATTATTCACAATAAGTTAGTTATACGTTATTGTTACACAGCAAAATTGCAGCTATTTTTTTTTACAAAACTATGTTTATCTTTAAGCGACACTTGAGTGAATTTTTCTCTAATGAGTATTCAGTAATATCATGGGAATATCTACTAATTGATTTCTTGAATTGACTTTTGTCCAGCTAGATTGTATGAGTCGATCCATTGTGGGATAATTCAAAAAGCACATGTTCAAATTTAAATTAATATGGTCGATTGTGAAAAAAAGTGTCTTAATGTTACTTTATCATACAGATGAAATAAATTCAAGTTCTTTTTATTTCAGTAAATTTTTGTTACTTTTTTTACTTTAAATTTTCAAAAATTTAAAGTAAAAAAGTTAATAAAAGTGCAAATCAGATTATTTAAACAACCTATTCCAATCACATATTCAAAATCAGGTCCGTAGCAAGCTTTTTGTTTTCGTTTTAGAATTTAACTTTATGTAACGATATGGAGCAAACTCCAAACATTTATACATTCATGTTTATGTAAAGCTTTTCAAAAGTATTGTGATAATCGGAGTCTGTTAACAATAAAACCCTAAAATTTTATTTTTATGCCATTAATATAAGAGTGATGAGTTTATAACATTTATATATACATTTTTTTAACATTTTAAACTAAATTTAACTTCATTAACAAGTCTCTAATGTCATGCAATAATCTCTTAGTGTTCAAAAACTATGACCATATAAATTTCGAGCAACCTCTCCAATTATTTAGGGGATTTAAAATGTTATCTTCAATAAAGTTATAAGTTCGTCTGACAATCAAATTCAAAAAAGTTCGGACCGAAAGTTAATTTAACTCCTTTTTCTTGAATAAGTAATAAAAAGACGCGGACTTAAAATTTGTCAAAGAATAACGAAGAAAATTAAGTTTTTATAAGTGACATTAGCCTACTAGATCATTTGTATTTTTCAAACAATATTATAATATTGTTTAAATTATTCTTATTTTTATTATTATTAATTTGATAATTATCAAATTAATTTTTTTTTCAAGTTTAATTTTGTCATTGATTTTTTTTTTTTTTTTTATATTATTTTTTTTTTTTTTTTTATTAGAGACATTTTAATTCAGTGATTGATTTTTAATTTTTATAATTTTTTATTTTTCTAAACTTGCCGTTACAATTTATTACTTTTCTTTTGTAAAATATACGAAAAGCGGGGACAAGAAGAAGAAAAATATAATCTTATTGTCAAGCCCCTAAATATCCATACATAATAAAGACATTAAAAACTTGTCATTAAAAATTGATGATCATGTGTTTTTCTAAAGTTTGAGTTTATTTTAGTTGACAATTATAGTTTTGTATTTTTTGGGAATATATCTAAAAAATTCATATATGTGTAGCTGAAATACCAAATTCTCCTTTTTTTAGTATGTTACTTTAGAAGAAGATAAATATTTTTTCTAAAATCAGTCGCGTTGCTTGGGTTTCTGGCGCCCGGGGCAATGCTGAAAATTGGCGCCCCCCTGAAGCAGACATGTGAACTAAAAAAAAAAAATAATGTTTCCAAGTATATGACAATTATAATGCAAACTCAATTTAACTCATGTTTCCAATTACGTAGCCATTATGAGTTCATGTGAATTAATCATTGAAAGTGGCAGATTGTCAATCAGATCCAATAATCAATAACTATTTATAAATTATAATTTGATCTTTCTAGCTTAAACTGCAGCAAATTTATTTATTATGTCGTCAAAGTCTGTTGATTCTAGAGTTTCTCTTTCGACACTAAGGATTGCCAAATTAACAAGACGTTGTTGCCCCATTGAAGCTCTTAGATATGAAAGAATAAGCTTTAACTTGCTGAAGTAACGTTCGCAACTGACCATTAGCACTGCAACTGTGAGCAAGATTTGTAAAGCAATGCGTAAGTTTGGAAAAATGTTATCTCCGTATGACAAAAATATAAAAGTAAATCCAGCGGAGTTGTTGGTATTGGACCCCCACGAGATTTAAGCAGCATCTAACAGTCTGCGATTTCAGTAAATAATTCTGCTCCACTGATATCTGTACTGTAAAAGTTTTCCAGATCCAAACAATGTTGCTGCAAACTTTCTTGATTTTCATCACCATCCCTCTTTTCACATCACGCAGAAATCCAAATTTTTCATTGAGATCATTTAATCGACTAAAGCGAGTTGTTAGTTCTTGTTGGAAATGATCGAATATAATTTTCAAAACTCTGCTAACTTCATCTTCAGCAGAGAGGCCACTATCTCCAGCCCTTTCACCTGGCATTATTCGCCGTCGCCTGACTCTCCTCTCAACTTCAATTCCCCATTCCATACATCTGCCCTTGTTATACTCAAGGGCAGAGCGTAGAAAAGAGCAGGTAGGGCGGTTGCTTTGGGCAACCGCCCTCCCCTTGCTACGCATCTGTCTAAAATAACATACTAAAATAGAAGAAATATGACATAAATAACAGAAATTTTAAATAATTTTATTTTTCAACATATAAATAAAATAGTTTAAAAAAATGTTACCATAAAAATATAAATTAAACAAAATACAAGATTTAACTTTAAATTGATTTAAATACAAGTATTGCGTGGTATTATAGCACTTGATGTTATACAAAAGCGATGTAAAAAGGTTTTATAATTTGAAAATGCGGCGATTCCTTTTATCACCAAACCGATTAGAATTACTTAATCAATAGCTTCTTTAAGTAATTAACTATGTTATTAATAGTAACTATGTTGTTAATAGTTACGTACAAATGAGGTCTTTTTCTTGTGTCTTGTGTCTTTTGTATTTTCTAATATGTCGTTAAAAATCATATTAAACTCATTTTTCAACCCTGACTTTATGATAATCAATAACGTAATGATGTCTATTTGCGTAAAATCTGAGATGTAGTATTAATATAATTATAAAAAACCAATAATTTTGGTTAATAAATATACTTTTGGTAAATAAAACATACTTAAGTGCCAAACTTAAGTATGTTCTTGTTTATATCACATTAGAATGTTTAGGAAAATGTTAAAACAACCACCTTATTCGGTTTGGGTGTAAACTTTATATAACTTAACCTTTGAATTTTGAATTTTAAAACCTATCGACTTGAACTTAGTGTAAGAAAATAAAAAATAAATGTAACAAATTTGTTGCCCTCACATTTGGGGTAGGGATGGTAAGTTTTTTTGGGTATTTTTTTTTTCAGGCTCCAATCACCACAAGTTTTATTTCTTAATTTATGAATAAATCATTGCCTAGCTACAGCTCAGGTTATACGTATATTAAACAGTGGCGTAGCAAAATATTTTTGGCCAGTAGGCATACTGGTGCAGGTGCCCAATTTCTGTTTCTCTGGAACAATAACTTTTCTAAAAAAAAAAAAAAAAACTCTTTAAATATATTTTAGGGCTCCTAAACCATGCGGCCCTAGGTTCAGTTGCTTGTGGGACCGTAAGCCTTGCGGTAACTAGGTCATTGATACTGCACGCAGATAAAGATATTTACGTGAAAAGTTCTAAGTTTTTCATGCTCATATATTAATTTTATTTAGGTGTTCCAAGAAGTCCTTACGGTTTAATCACAGAGCACCGCGGATGAGCATTTAATTGGAAGTTTACGCCTCCTTCCTAACCGATGTCGTAAAACTTTCCCAGAGATGGGGTGTGAACCACGGATCCTTTATTTCTGAGGCAAGTGCACTAACACTACGTCATGGCTACTCAAATCTAAAAATAATTAAATATCAAAGTACCGTAGTTGTTTAAACCAAGACTTTTAGATTCAAAGGATATTCTTGAGCAGGTGGACTTTTTTCGTATCAAAGCGGCAAAGAATCTTTATAAAAATAAAGCGTTCTCTTAAAAAGTTCCTTAATCTTCAGGGCATGGTGTTATAGCCCTCATAATTCAGGACAGGTTTAAACTTTCTCTTCTTAGTTTTTAGATAATATATACATTTACTTTACAAATTATATAAAATGTAAGCTTATGTAATTTAAATTTTATTTTATATAATTTATTTTTAATAAAGATTTGTTATTACTTTTAAAATAAAAAATTCCTACTTAAAAAACATTATTTTATTTGTAAATTTAATTTACAAATTTGGTCGCATATTACTTTTATGTAATTTACTTTCATATACAAGTTACTTTTTAATATAATTCTTTTTTAATAAGTTACCTTTATAGGTAAATGTAAATTACAGTTTGAGGAACTTTTATATTACGTAATGTAATTTTCAAAAGTAATTAATTTTTAAATGTAAAAGTAAACAGCTTTTTCATGTAACTTACTTTTAGATGTAAAAGTAAATTACTTTTTGATGTAATCTTCTTTTACATAACTTTTGAAAGTAAAAAAACTTACATTATAAAGTAAAAGCCGTTTCAAAAAAATTAATCACTTATACGGAAATGTAAATTTACATAAAACGTTTAAAATTACTTATGTAATTTACTTTTTGATAAAAACTAACTTACTCGTGCACAGTGGGCCAGTAGGTGGACAAAATGGGAAAAATTTTAGTTGTCTAATCTTGAAAACCTATTTAATTTTAGTATCTACATATATTAGGAGAAATCTATTGATAATTTATTTATATTAAATCCCTTAGTTACCAGGACTCTAAGCATTTGAATATTGAGATAAAATAAAAAAATAAAAAAATTATAAATAAGTAATTAACGGTGACATCAACGTTGTGTTATATTTCAATTACATCTACGTTTTTGAAACAAAAAATTAGTACATGTTATTCTAGAGTATTTAGAGATAAGAAAAACCAATGCGTGAAATAAATTTGTTATAGCATGTTATCTCAGTTATACTTTGAAAATCAAAGATTAAAAAAAAAAATTTCTTAAGAAACTTATTTTTTGCCGCACAATAACTAATAATTACCACAATTTGCCATGTGTTGTCTTATATTTATTTGAGCTATATGATGCTTCAATCGAGTTTTAATTGATTGCTCGTCCCCTTAAATCCCCGTTCAGATTTTATGTATGTTTTAACTTGGTTGCTATGGTACTAAATTTTGCATAGCAACAACTCATTTTTACATTAACGTTGTTTTAACAGTATTTTACTTGCGCTAAATACACAATATTGGGGGTATGTATTAAAATGAGATTCAGAATTCTTATGAGGTTAACTTTTTTTGGTTACTATGGATACCTTACTTTGCATAACATAGCAACAACATATTTTCGGTAGTTGTTAGTAATTTAATTACTAACACTGACAGTAATTTAATTACTTTTAATTTTAATTACTAACACTTGTAGTAACTTAATTACTAACAAGTATTAGTAGTCCAGTCGGCATATATATTATAACATTTTACTTTTAAATACAAAATACTTGTTACAATAATTATTTAGATATGGTTTTGTTAAACTTAGACATTCATAATTTTCTCCAAAAAAACAATCTTAGTATTTCAAAACAAAATATTACTGAAGATATATTAAAATTTATTCAGCCAAATATTGCTGATTTTAAAGACGTTGATTTTAGACATGCAGTTCAACGATTTGTTTACTTGTATAAAAAAAAGTGGAAATCTGCAAACTATACTGTGAAAAATTTTGAAAAGAAGTTTGTGAACTGGCTTAATGAATATTTAATTGTCAGAAAAAAAGAAAATGAACCAACTGCAAGTAGACGTGGTCGAAAACCAGCTGCATTTGATAATAGTTCTAATAAAACTAAAAAACGGCGTGTATCTTGTTTAATTGAATCTCATTCATCCAATGAATTATTTTTTGCTGCTAATAAAAAATTTAGAGATGAATCTGTTGTTATTGCTGCCAAGAATGTTTTAAATATATCAAATACAGATAAAGCAACTAAATATTCAGCAGACGAAGCACTGGCTTTAATAATTGATGCAAGTCTGACAAAAGCTTCCTATCAATTGATTAGAAGCAGAGCCTTGGAGAAAGAATATAACATCTACCCCGCTTACAATGATGTCAGAGATGCAAAATTGAAATGTTATCCTGCAAACATAACAGTGGAGGACTATTCAGCTTCAGTTCCTTTAAAAGATTTAATGACTCATACTTTGCAAAGAATCTGTGCAGTTCAGGAACCTGTGCTAAGGCACTTGATATTGAACGACAAAGCAATAAAAACAATGACACTAACGTGTAAGGCTGGTTTTGATGGTGCTACTGGCCAAAGCATTTATAAACAAGTTTTATCAGAACCCGACATTAACAGAGATTTAAAGCGTGAAGAATCATTATTTATTACTTGTCTTGTCCCATTGGATTTGACTGGATTTAACAACAACAACGAAAAGGTGCCTATTTGGAGAAATCAAAAGTCATCCTCCACAGCCTATTGTAGACCCATAAGATTTGCATACAAAATGGAATCCAAGGGATCTGTGATTGAAGAAGATCAGTACATTAAAAGTGAGATAGAAAGCTTGGGTATGATTTTATTAGAGGTTTGCGGGTCTTCTATTGAAGTGAATTGTATAATTGAACTTACAATGATTGATGGGAAGGTTCAAACAATATTATCTGAAAAAAATAACTCATACCAATGCTGTTCAGTGTGTGGTGTCTCTCCAAAAAATATGAATAGTCTTGATATCCTTAATATAGATTATACTAACAGAGAGTTCAAATATGGTCTTTCCAGTCTTCATGCATGGATTCGATTTTTTGAGATGTTATTGCACATTGCATATAAAAAAGAAACAAGAAAGTGGCAAGCAAGATCTAAAGAACACAAAGAAAAGGCATCTGTAGCTAAACAAAAGATTCAGACTGATTTTATGAACAAAATGGGACTTGTTGTTGATTTCCCTAAAAGTGGTGGTTCTGGAACAAGTAATGATGGCAATACCTCAAGGCGTGCTTTTGCAGCATATGAACAAACAGCTGAAATTCTGGGTATTGACCAAAACCTTATATTCAGATTTTACATTATCTTGGTAACGCTCTCTTCAGGATATGAAATAGACTGCTTAAAGTTCAAGGATTATTGTTTTGACACTTTTAGACTATATGTGTCCCTTTATCCATGGTATTACATGGCTCAATCAGTTCACAAAGTATTGATACATGGACATGACATAATTAAAAGCCTTACATTACCCATCGGACTTATGTCAGAGGAAGCTCAAGAGGCTAGAAATAAAGACTTTAAATCTTATCGCGAAAATTTCAGCCGAAAAACATCCAGAAAAGCAACAAATACTGATCTTATCAATAGACTCCTAGTTTCCAGTGATCCTGTTATTTCATCATTGCGTAAATCAACATCACACCAAACAAATCATAAAGCATTTCCTTCAGATGTTTTACAATTACTTAAACAATCTTCAAACGATATTATTGTTTTATAATTTTTTGATGTAATTTAAAATTGATAACGTTTTCTTGCACTAGTTTTTGCTTTTATTATTCCTAAAACATTATTTACTTAAATACTCAATTTTAATTCAATATAGGTGGGTTAAAAATCCGATAAGATATTCAAATATCAATTTACCTTTTTGTAACTAAGGAAAGTATCCGGTAACTAAGCAATATAAGTATCCATAACAACTAAATTTAAAAAATTATCACTTTTGTAAGAAGTGTGATCTCATATTGGTACTCATGCCAAATTTAGTGAATATAGCACTTATAAAATATCTGCAGATAACAAAAGTAGGTTGTTGCTAAGCAAAATAAAGGTATCCATAGCAACGAAATAAAAAAATATTACCTTCATAAAAAGCGCAGACATCATATTAGTACTCATACTAATTTTAGTGAATATAGCTCTAATATTAAATTAGTTATGAATTTTGTCCAGTAAAAGTGCATTCTGGCCCACTGTGTCGTGTAAGTAAAAAAAAGTAAGTAAAGAGCCACCCCTAGTTAGAGGTCAGACAAGAAAACTTTGTATTTCTTGATCATATATTTTACTTTCTACTGAAACAAACGCGTTTTTTCGGCTTTTCTCTGATCTTGGAAAAACAAAAATAAAATGTTAAAAAAACTAAACACAAGTTTTGCAATTGTCATAAAAATTAAGGCTGTTCACGGAAGCTAAAGTTGAGTTTTCGATAAAAGAAAAAGTTTTCGAAACTCTATTTTTGTTTCGGTAAGTTCGAAATAATTTCAAACTAATTAATTTTGCATCGAAACGATTTTTTCATTTCGAAATTGTAAAATTTGCTTCGAAATATTATTTTGATTTCGAAATTCTAAAAATAACACCGAAACAATTTTTCACTTTCAAAAATCTTAAATTTGCTTCGGAATATTTTTGCAGAGATTAGGACCCCAAAGTTTCAATTGCAGGATTTGGAACCCTCAGGATAAAATAGTGGGTTGATATTTTGTGACATTTTGTGGAAAAGGGAGGAGGGGGATCTAAAAAGTTTTTTGCGTGACATATTTTGCGAATGACCGCTTACATCTACACGGTGAAATGTTTCATAATAAAATATTCGCCCTCTCAAAGTGAATAAAACCTACCTACAGCAAACCTATTTAAGTGAAAATTTTGAACGTAGAATTTTTTTAAATTTTTATTCATTCACTTGTTCGAATTTTTACTTATTAATTATTGAATAAAGATGTTTAAAAGCATATTTATTCAATATTGAATAAGAAAAGTTTGAACTTCTAATTCAAAAGTAAATTCAAAACTAAAATTTGGTTAAACTATAGTTTAAACTAGTGTTGTTACGACCATTAAAAAGTTCGACTGCCGACTAAATCGACTTATATATTTTCTAACTTATATCAAAATATTATATTATATTTATTATATATATTATATTATATTTTCAACTTTTATTAAAATTTTTGAAACTATTTTTTGAATGACTAATACTTTTTTGAAATCGACTAAGTCGACTAAAAGTCGATTTAGTCGAAATGTTAGGGGGGGGGGGGTTAATAAAAGAAATCAAGTAATTTATGTCTGTTTTATATATTTTTAAATTATATAACTTAAATATTAATGAAAAAAAACAATATGAACGCCACGCAAGATAAATTTTGCTAGGTCCCAATGGTTTAATATTGTGAAAAAGCTCCTTTGATTTCTTGATAAATATAAAATAAATATACCCAGTAGGCACGCAACGTTTTATTCACGTTTGAATCACGTGTATTTTAGGTGACTTCGTCCAGGTTACTATTTTACGTGAAAGTCACGTGAAAGTTACGTGCCAAAATATCTCGTCTTTCGAAACTTTTTTTATTCTCAAAAAAACCTGGCATAAGATATGTGAAATAATATTTTTTATTATATTAATTATTTTTTAATGGTATAGTTTTTGTATTCATTATATTAGTTATAATTATTTACTGCTATGATAATATTATTAATTTTTATTGTAGTATTATCATAATTAAAAAAAAAAAATTGGTCTATATAATATCTTATAACGCAATGCATTTAAAACAGAACTAAAAAGAACAACATATTTTAAGTTGTAATATCTAATATCCAAATTATATCAAATTAAGTTAAATAAATTAGTACCAAGCGTCCCTATTTGCCACACAAATAAGATTAAACTCAAATACAAGGTATGCTTTTTTTCTACTTTATGATATAATATTTTAGACTGGCGAATTTGTCCATTTTGCTTACTTAATTTAGTACGAAATAAGTTATGTTATAACGATTTAATATTAAATTAAGTAAGCTACATGGACAAATTATAAGTTCTAGCAGAACTTATTCTTGATTCTTGAGCAATAATAATGTCTCTAGAACTTCTGCATATATTATTACTCAAGAGTCGTTTAGATAAAAACCCAAAATAGATTTTCTTTCTTTATTTGGTTTTTATCAACAAGGTTAAAGAATTTATCCAAGATAATATCAATAAATAAATGTGTTATGTTATTTATTATTGATATATGCATATATTATTATTAAATACTTTATTTTTTTATAATATATGACATCTTGATCTCGTGCTTTACTTGTTAAAAAAGGTTAATACTTATTTATTTCCTTTTTTTATATTATTTAAATGTTATATGATTAATATATATATACATATTCGAGCTATATGAAATTATTATTATATATATTATATGACTTTTATTACTATTGTTATTATGTACAATATAAAACAGGTTATTAACGCGGATTTGTTCGATGTTTTCCCCACAAAAAGATGATTATGATGCTATTGTATTTGAAACTGCATTTTACTTATCTTTCAATGTTGACGACTTTCCAATATGTAAAGCAAGTTTCTCTCAAGTATAGCATTGCTTTTTTAAAAATTGTTTAATGATTTAGATCAAAGAAATAGCAACACCAGAAAATCTTGTTGCCAAAACAGTTGGTGACTCACCATGTAAGATTTGTGTTAAAAATTTGTGATTTAAGATGATTATTTAATAATCATATTATTATTTAAGTTTTTATTTGTTTCTTATTAGCTAAATTTGGTGTTGTGAGCTATTATTGGAGAAAATATAGACTTATTCATTAGATAAAGTTTGATGCGTGCTCTTACCCCGTTTCCTTCTTCACGTTTCAATCATGTATATTTTAGGTGACCTTGTCCAGGTGACAATTTTACTTGATTAAAAGGTGAAAGTTACATTGTTAAAATATTGTGTATTTTGTAACTTTTTTTATTCATAATAAAAACCTGTGATTAGAAACTTGGAAAGATATTCTTTATTTTATTTACTATTTTTTTATAATTTAGTTTCAGGGATTATCTTATTCGGGATATTCCCAGAATACCAGATATTTTTCTGAAATTTATCTTTTTCCAAATATCCGAAAAGCTTTCCATACATACAACTTATATTACAAGTTCCATACATACAACTTATATTACAATATATAACAAGTATATATTATTCATCTATTTGTTTTTATGTTGTTTTAGTCATCATTCATACAAAAATTAAGAAAAGTTTTTAAAAAATTGAGAAACAACTTGGCTGAATGCAAAATTAAGGGGAAAATGAGGAGGAAAATATTCTGAATTTTTTCAGGATATTTTCCGTAAACAATTTTCCAGACATTTTAAGTATAATGAAATATGTAGTTTATATATTCATTATTGTAATTCCTTTTTATTTTACTTTTATAATAATGTAATTACTTTGCATTGTAATTTTATTGTAATAATTAATTAAAAAAGTAGGGCGTAAGATATTTTATAACGTCGCAATGCATTTTTGACAAAAATAAAATGTCACATATATAATATTTTATCCAAACATATTATATTATCTTATAACTAAGTTTTATCAATTTAGGTTTAATAAATATATTATAAAGCTTATTTCAAAATTGTGTAACGTTATGGCAGATAATTCACATATTGCAACACGCAAAAGATAAAACCCTACTACAAGGTATACTTTTTTTTCTACCATATTGTATATTATTTTAGACTGTCAAATTTGTCGATGTAATTAATTTGATAATAAATAAGTTATTATAACTTATTTAATATTAAATTTATTAAGCTACATGACAAATGATAAGTTCTGCATAAAATATTATTGACTAGGAAGACCCAATGGTATTGTTATGTTATTGCCTAGGAATATCATTCTGTAGTAAAACCCAATAACCTTTTAACTTTTAAAGTTTGAGAAATTTTACTTTTCCCTCTCTTTGTCTTCTTTTGTGATCGCACTCTGTAATAAGAATTTGATTTAATTCATATTTGTTGGAGAATGCAACTTGATTCTGAGTTGAATTTTCAGCACTCTGTATTTATTGGTGACCTAATTTGACAATACTTTATTATACATATTTTTAGTTTTATACTTAATAGATGAGGCTCCTTAGCCGTGGTAAATGTTTCCACAGCAAAAGGAGCCTCAAGGTGAAAATCTCACCATGGCTAAGGAAAATCATGGTATAAAATCCCCACTATAATGCTGTGTGGTTATGTGATAACTATTACATTTTTATAAATTGTTTTAATTTTTGTGTGCATTCTAAAATGGCATTTAATGCTGTTCAAAACTTTGTAGATTACTCATTTAAAGCAACTTTGTGGGCTGTCACCTTTGCATCTAGTGAGTTAATGTATGAACAAGTTAATGCAGAAACAGATGCAAATATAAGAAGATGGAAAACAAAGAAAACAAGTTATCATGTTATCACATAGTACACAGATGTTATCACATAAGGTGAGTACAGGTCTTTTTCTAATCACGCATATCAGTTATTAACTTTATATATAGATACAGATATAGATAAATCTATAGATAGATATTAGATATATATCTATAGATTATATATATATATATATATATATATATATATATATATATATATATATATATATATATATATATATATATATATATATATATATATATATATATATATATATATATATATATATATATATATATATATATATATATATATAGATAAAAAATATTTTTTTAAACTTGTATTTTTTATTTTGTACTTCTTTTTTTTAATCATCTGTCGACTTTTTTGTTACATTTTTTTTTATTAAATACTTATTTACTTTTTTACCAATCAGAGTATAAAATTAGAAGGCAAATGACTTTTATTTTTTTACACTGTATGTAGTATTGTTTTCTTAAAATTATTTAATGATTTAGATAAAAGAAAAAAATAACACCCTAGAAAATCTAGTTGCCAAAAGTAGGTAGCAACTCTCAAAGTAAGATTTGTTTTGAAAGTTTGTGATTTAAGATAATTATTAAATAATCATATTATTATTTAAGATTTTATTCGTTTCTTTTCAGCTAAATCTGATTCATTAGATAAAGTTTGATGCGTGCTCTTATAGAAGAAAATATCGACTGATTCGTTAGATTATGTTTGAAGCGTGCTTTTATGGGAGAATAGATATATAAGTTTGGAGTGTTCTCTTTGTGGATTGAAGCGTGCTCTTCTACGACTTTGTACTTATTACCTATTGGATATAAGGAGGATATTTTAACAAAAGTGCAGCTTTTATTACAAATTAAAAATTTTTGTCGAGAACTAATATACTGACTAATAAAACCATGTAATTTAATACGTATTAAATATTTCCTCGACGATGAGTTTTTTTTCTTTACACGAATCCAAACACTTATAATTGTAATTATAAAGCATACTTATTGCTTAAATATTACGTGCCAAAATTAACGTAAAAAGCACGTCTTTTGGACAGTTTATGGGGACCAAAAAGTCACCTAAATATCACGTGCCAAAAGTAACGTGAAAAACACGTCCATAAATCACGTGAATTGGTCATTTCATGGGGACCAAAAAGTCACCTAATTGTCACGTGCCAAAATAACGTGAAAGTTACGTTTTTGTCACGTCGCTGTGCCTACTGGGTAAGTCTAAAATAGTAAAATAAAAGTAAATATAAGTTTTAAAATAAGCTATTTAGATATAAAGGGTCACACAATTTAATTATCCTTAGAGCCCTAGTTAAAAAACGGAACGTGTCGGCATTGTATGAAAATATTTTTAATAATCACATGCAAAGACTGCAAAAACAAAAAAAACAACACATAACTATAAAGTTTTTTAAGTATAATAATTATGGTCACATCTTATGAAGTTGTTTAATAATGCAGGGCCGTCATGAAAAATCTTTAGACCATAAAAAGGCAGATGCCAAAAAGCATGCGGAAAAATCTTTTTTGGCGAACCCTCGTTAAATGATAAGTCATAAACCCAGAAATACAGAAGCTAACTAACAATATTTTGGATTTAAATTAAGTGGGATATCGAAAAAAAATTTTTAATTTTTATTACTTTGATTATTTATAAAAATACCAAAGGAATGAAAAAATATGTTAATATAGTAAAAATAGAGAAAAAGTATACAAAAAAAGTGTAAGATGAAAATAATGTTATTTGTGCAAACACACACCCAATGAATCTTTCCCAACCTCTTATCAGGGCTGGTTGTTTGTATATTATCTTTTAGTTACTATGTTAGAATTAAGATTCGGCAAGTTATTTACTGTTAGCATTACGCATTGTTAACTTAGGCGGAATTTAATTCTAGTTACCATACATAATTACCGGAAGACGTTATGAAGCTACTTTCAGTATATTATAAGTTCCTCTTGAGTTACTTGTTCCCAAGTTACCGCAGATACCGGTACCGGTAACTATAAGTAATTTTTTTGGAAGTTGCTGAAATCCTCGAACCCTTAATAGAACTTCAAGAGAGTAAACAAAAAACTTAGTGCAGAATTAGGAGAGAGGTGTTGGGATGGAGGGAGACTATATTCAAAATTTTAATTTAATATAAAAGGATAAATATTATATTCCGGCTCTGAAAAAACTAAATTCTATTCAACAGTCATATTTACTCTTGTTAACAAAATAAAATTAAAAAGATCTATAATGTTCAATCAAATAAAAAGATATTAGAAATACGGGGTGTTTCGGCAGGTAGACCTTTTATTATATATACAAATATTATATATATATATATATATATATATATATATATATATATATATATATATATATATATATATATATATATATATATATATATATATATATATATATATATATATATATATATATATATATATATATATATATATATATATATATATATATATATATATATATATATATATATATGTATGTATATATGGCAAAATAATGTTATTTTGGTAAATATAATTCGGTGCCAGTATGTTTAGTATGTAATGAATCTGTTTTAGTGTGCAAAAAATATAATTTAAGGAGGCACCATGATTCAAAACATCTAAAAAACTTAACCAGTTTCTCGACGAATTAGGGAAAAAAACTAAAAACAACAAATTTATAATTAGTTCGTTGGGCAACAAGATTTGTTAAAAAGAGGCAATATCTTAACAGTAAATGCTACTGTTGCAAGCTATGAAATTTGTCTCTCTTTAGTTACAAATTCTAAACCATTTAGTGACAGGGAAAGATTACTTAAATTTAAAATTATTCACACCCCTTCCCTCCTCAATGCATTTTTTGTGCATTTAGTCGGAAAATGTTACCCTTTTAAAGAAGTCGGCAAATATAGACCTTTTAGACCAGTCAGTCGTCGAATTTCAAAAAACAAGGACCTTATTTTTTACTTAGCAAAGATTTTAATTGTATCCCACCACGTGACACTTACTAGCGTCTGGCCTGATGGCAGCTCAATGATTGAATACTGGTGTTTTTTCCAGACAGGAAAAGAAAATAAAGACTGGAAAGAAAACAGTTCATCAGATAAACAAAAAAGAATACAAGTGTTTTAAGTTACTATGAATTATAAGTGAAAAAAAATTTCAGTTGAATTTGAACTCTTTTAACAAAACATTATTTGATAAAGATATATTTTTTATTATTTGCTTTCTTTAATAAAAACTAACTGCTTCAATAAGCTCGGTGCAAGCCGATTCCGTAGCTCCGTGTCTATTAAACCTGTTGAACTAAATAAGCATTCTGATGGCACCGATGTGTCTGGAACTGAAAATATTACCCGTACAATTTGTGTCAAAACCGGAAACAATTTTTGATTAGCTTGGAAAAATTCGATGGCACTATTTTCGTAGCTCTAAAAGTATTGCAGACTGTAATCGTTTATTTCTTTTTCAAGTTTTTCATTGTTTTCAATTAAACTACAACATGATTTATCTGTTACTAGTTCAATTAAGTTGATTGGCTTTTCGTCTTTTGTTGTTAACTAAAGTAGTAGTATTTGCAAACGTTACTGTTAGCGGAAAGAAATATGTTACTGTAACATAGCTACTGTAAAAGTTTTTTTAGCTCTTTAGTTTGGTGTAACAAATCACATAAATCCTCCAGAACCTTAAATTCATAAGCAGTGCGAAGATAGTCTTTTATATTTTGGTATTCGATGATTATCATATCCAACGCAGTTATATTAGTTAATATAGATTCAATTATATCAAATTGGCTATTCCAGCGAATAGCTATATCAGAGGCGGATCCAAGATTTTGAAGGAGGGGGTGCCTACATTATAAAAAAATACTTGATTTTAACTTACAAAATTTTATGATTTTTTCCATGTTTTAGAAATAATTATTTGTCATCCAAAGCACATTATCTATAATATACAAACATAAACTACTAAACACTGTCATAAAAAAGAGATGTGCTTGCATCCTACGTGGATGTAGTGCAATGAAGTTATTTACAATTTTTTCTGTTGAAACGCAGTTGTGTAAATTGTTATAATGCATCCCAATCACACACAAATCTGACAATCTATCAGTTGTCATCTTTGTTCGTAAATATGAATGAATGCAGCGTATACATGAACGCTCCGCCTCACAACTGCCAATTGGCGAAGTAGCCAGAATGAGGAATAACTCACGAGTATTGGGAAAGAACTTGGAGTCAACATCTTGCTGAAGTAGTTGCGTGATTGTCATTCTACAAAAAATTTTCTCAACACATAAATGTTTCCATTGCTGCAACTCATTGTTCAGACTATATGGGTTTGGAAAAATTCCATACTATTTATCCACTTGTTGCTTTGACAATGTTTCCAACTCTTTATTGTTTTTGGTGATAATAACTTCTGGAATCAAAGAACATAATTCATAATGATTTCAGATGGTTTCCAACAATTGTCCAAGAAGTTAAATTTTTCTGAATCACTCATTTTTCTAAAAATATTTTCATCAAGAATTGAAGCAATGTCAGTGCAACTAACTAAATTTAATGGCTGTTGCACACACAGTGGGTCAACTGAAGAGACACTGACAATTATAACATTATCCAATCCAGATGATGAACTTTCTTCAACAATTCCATTTGATTGTTGGGGTATACTCACAAAGTTGGCAGTATCGTTGACTTGAAGGGCTGCAGCATTAACATTTGAAGAAGAAATGCGTGCAAAACTAAGACATTGTTTAAGACATTTGCTAGGTGGACCACTGGACATACTAAAAAAATAAAAAAAGATTTTTAAGTAAGAACTATTATTCCTTTGTTAAAATTATGTTATTACATTATAAAAATGTAAATATTAAATAAAAAGTAAAATCAAATATACACAGATAATCGTTTTTACATTTTATTATCTAAAAAAATATCAGCTTAAAAACATGCTACAAAATGAAAACTAATTTAAAATTATTCTAAAATTTAATGCTTAAAATTGCATAGAAAAATAGCTGAAAACCATTAAATAGCAACATATATTTAATACAGTGGCGGAACTTCAAAATTTGGGCCCCCCCGCAAAAGAATGTTTTTTTAAAAAAAAATAAAGCTTCACATATTAAATAGATATTTATTTCATATATCATATTTAAAAACAAAAAATTAAATAAAGATAAAGATAACTTCAAAACGAAACTAAAACTTAACCGAACTTAAATAGTGAAAACTTTCCTCCTTGATTTCATATTGGCAAAATCGGTAATGATGTTTTTCATTTCCATTTTTCCAGCCGCTTTTGCCTCAATAGAAACTATTGCAAGGTCGCTTAAACGTTCTTTACCAATGGTATTTCGTAAATAATTTTTTATTATTTTATGTTTCGAAAAAGAACGTTCAGCTGATGCAACAGTTACAGGTAATGTAATGCTGTTATCACTTGTGGAACGCTTGCAGCTATAGTTGACAATTTTACTATTAAAAGGTCAGCCAATTCACGTATAGATGATATTTTTGATATTTCATCGTGTAGCATTGACTTTACCATAACCATTTGCAGCGGAAATTCAGTTGTTATATCTTCACTATATTTTCTCTGAATGGCTTCTGCACAGCTTATGGTCTCACGTTCTTTCATTACCATTAATTTATTTGGATGGATGCAGGAAAATAATTGTACCACTTCTTGCATTCCTTTAAATCTATTGTCGAGTTGGTTGATAACGACGTCCAAAATTTTTATAAAAATATTGATGCGAAAAATTTCCTCACTACTATCAAAACGGTGATCTGTAGATAATTCGTCAAAATGCCTTTTCACAATTTTTCTTCTTTTTTGAAAAAATATTGCAGGAATCTACCACGTAGTCGCTATTTCTACCGCTTCAAGTTTTGCTGAATCAAACATCTTTTTATATTGTTTTAAATTTTTGCTGGCATTTTCTAGAGAACCTGAAGCTGTCGCAAGATCTAAATTTTTAGTTTGCAGCAATTTTGATGGTATATGTACCTCATTAAGGATTTTAGACAAAGCACGCATAAAAAAACAAATTCGAAACTGCTCATATTTTTTTGTATTCGTACTGCTTCTTCGCGTTCTTCACGTTTTGTACTTGTTATTGATATCTCGGAAAGAGCTTTCATTATATCAAGAAAGCGAATTTTAACGGCGAAAGAGAAGTATATCGTCCTGCCCATAGCGTTGGATTTAACCTTTTTAATGTTATTTGTGATTCTCCTGTATATTTGGATAGTAGATCCCACCTGTTTATGCTATTTCCGAAAAATGAATACACATCTTCTAGCATTACAAAAAATGAAGCAACTTCAACACAACATTTAACCGCATCGTTAATAACAAGATTTAAATTATGAGCTGCGCAATGCATATACATAGCATTGGGTTGATTTTTCTTAAAAAGGGCCTGAACCCCATTGTATATCCCACTCATGACGTTCGCACCATCATAACCTTGACCCCTGCAGTTACTTAATTTTATATGATGTTTTTCTAACAGATTTAAAATTTCTTCATGTAGTCCAGCAGCAGTGTGGTTATATATTTCCGTGAATCCCAAAAAAACTTCTTTAATTTCAATTGATGTGGTTTCATCTTTTTCATTTTTAATAATTTTTACGTATCTAAATACTTGACTGAGCTGATCTCTTTTAGTAATATTATTAGTAATATAGTTGTATCCATTATAATTGAATAAAAAGGTGAACTATTAATATCAGCAGTAAGAGTGGCTTTTAAATGCGTTGCAAGGCAATGTATGACTTCATTTTGAATTTGATGGCTTAAATATTTTATAGATCCATTTGGCATACTCAAAACTTGCTTCATAACATTATCATATTTAGCTAAAAGTTGAACTTGGGTTAAAAAATTACCATTATATTCATTGTCAAATGATTCACGATGACCACGAAAAGCCAAAGAATTTTTACAAAGTGCTAATGTTATATTTGCTATCCGCTCTAAGACTTGCACCCAAAAATTTGATTGGTATCGTATTTGTTCTTCTATATTTTTATCTATTGTTTCATTATGTCGCCATTTTTCATAAATGCAACAAGCAAATATATGTTGTTGACTATTTTCGTGAATTTTAATTTTTTTAGAAAGACCACGCCAATCTCTGACACCATGCTCACGCCAGTTATCCTTTGCTTTTCGTTCTTCTGAGAAAAGCCAACAAGGCTCGCAATAAACGGCATCAAGTTTTGGGGAATAGCAAAGCCACATTCTTTCTATAGATCCATATTTTGTGGTAGTTTTAAAATATTCCTTGGAAAACCTACGGTTTTCTTGCAAGGGGTCGCGTATAAAAGGACCTTTTGGCCGACACGATTCCGATAATACAATTATTTTCTTAATATCTTTTGTTAGTATTTTACCATGAAAATTTGCAATGTCAGTAGAAAATAATTCACTTGATTTTTCTAAATTAATTTGTTCAATGGCGTCATTCGTATCAGAGTTTGAATCTTCCTTATCTTCATTTCGGTGGTTTCTCGGAGACCTATTCACATCTTCTTCGTTCACATTTTTATTACCAGTAGCAATGTTTTCTTCGATATCATCATGTTCTACTGACTGATTTATACATACCACTTCTGCAGAGTTTTGACTTTCCACTTCCGTTTCCGCTCGCTTTTCGATTGGTTTCAAAAACGTTGTTAGCTTCGGCAATTTAGCTAAAGTAGCTTTTGTTTCTTTTAACTTTCTTCTTTTTGCTGCACCGCTTGTACTACTTAATTTCTTTTCCATTATTATGAGTCAAAATCTAAATTATTACAAATTTATAAATTCAGTACCTGTTGTAAAATTTTTAATTATTACAAATTTATTAATTACCATTTATTAAATATACAGTGAAGTGATAAACTCTCGTGCAACAATACTTATTATTCGTAACACGATTAAATAAATTGGAGACTAGTAATTCAGATAAAATAAGAAATGAAAAGTTAACTTAATACAACGGAAGATTTAATATAAAATTGAAAATGAGAACATACATTTAAAAGTTAATTTGTATATGCAACAAGGATTATAGAATCATTATCCTTGATATGCAACGACATAACAAATAATATTGTTTATATTTTAAAAATATTGAATATGCAACTAAGAACTTATAAATTGAAGAACTTCTTACAGTTTAAAAAAAATTTATACGCAACAAATTATTACTTTTACCGAATTCAGTCTAACTGTCTAATTCATACACAAACACAACATAACGGTATAAAAATTAACTATACAACAACATCTGGGAGGTCGCAGCTGATAATCGTACTTTTATTTCTCAATTGCGTATGCAATTTTAAAAAGGTTACAACTTTTCGTTTAAATGTAAACTACGCACTCCAATACAAAAATAAATTTTTGAACAATATATTTTAATACGATGGATGACATTTTTTTTATCCAAGTTTTATATTTTAGGGCCCACTATACCTGCGGAAAAGAGTTTTATAGTATAAATATTATTGAGAGTATAATTTTTTTTATATGAGGGCCCCCTATAGCTGGTAGGCCCCCCCGCAACGCAGGGTCCTGCGTCCAGTAGTTCCGCCACTGATTTAATAAATAATTTTTGTAGCCTTCTCCGTGGTAAATTATTTAGGCCCCCGGTTATTTTAACATTATTGTGCAAATAAAATATAAGATATTAAAATTACTTTTTGGAATAAATTTAACTTACCAAAGTTCTTCTATTTTCTTCCTGAAATTAATTAAACTTTTCGAAATCTAATTTTCCAAATTAATTTAACTTATCAAATATTGTTTGGTTTTTTTCGAAATTAATTGCACATTTCGAAATTATTATTTTTCTTTCAAAATTAATTTCACTTTTCGAAATCCTTTTTTTTTTTGAAATTAATTTCACATTTCGAAATTAATTTCACATTTCGAAATTAATTTCACATTTCGAAATTAATTTCACATTTCGAAATTAATTTCACTTTTCGAAATTCTGTTTTTTCTTTCAAAATTAATTTCACTTTTCGAAGTCCAATTTTTTATTTCGAAATTAATTTCGCATTTCGAAATTACTTTTTTATTTCCGAAATTAATTTGGCTAGTTCGATTATTTTCATAAGTTTTTATAGATTTCAAAAAAAAAAAAAAGTATTTCAGTACCGTTTTAATGGAAAATATTCGAAATTTCTATAATGAACCCTAATAAAAATAGTTAAAATTGCGTATGCTTTTAACTAAATTTTTTTAAATTAATTATTTTTATTTAATTGGGGTTTTAATACTCTTGTCTTTAAAAATGTGTAATTCAGTAATTTTAGGCGCGATTATTTAATAATCATCTTCGCGTGAAAAAGTCTTCATGTAGCTAATATCAAAAATAAATAACTTATGATATTCATGTAGCTAATATCAAAAATAAATAACTTATGTTCATAGATATAAAAACTAATACATATCACCAAGGCCGGCGCGAAAGGTCAGTGTGTGTGATGGGGGAGGGTGAGACACCTCTCCCATCAATGACGTTTTCTTTAATTCAGTCAGCAACTTTGACCTTAACCCATGTAGACAAGTCAGACGGCAAATGTAGACCTTTAGACCAGTGTCGGCAATGTGTCAAGTCAGTCGGCAAATATAGACCCTTTAGACCAGCCAGTCGGCAAATTTAAAAAAACGAGAAACTTTTTTTTTTTTTAGTCAACAAACTTTAATGGCTACCTCCACGTGACGCCTACTATCGGCGGCCCTGCATATCACCGGTATATATTTTCTATTTTAGGGCCATTTGAATCTAATGTAAAAAAATGACCCATATTTGTCGCCAAACCTTATAAATTTTATTCTATACTCTAACGACTCCAACGGCTCATATAAACGGTCTAAACTAAAAATTCCAAAAGTGCTGCAGCTTAAAAAAATGAAGTTAAATAGTTTCTTGAAGTTAGGTTACTTAAAAGTTTATACTTTACTTTTATTTATAGTTGCATTTTGATCTGTAACATTGTTTTAGCAAGTACTTATCATACAAAACTAGAAAAGCTTTACAGTAAACAAAAAAATGCTCGTCAATTTCCATTTATGCTAATAAAACAGTACCTTGCAAACGTCACCTGCGTGTACTTGAAGTTTTGAATATTTATAAACTCAACTTATATCAAGTTTTAATTTTCATGAATAGAACTAAGCTGTGGCTAAAAATACATAAACCCTATTTCAGAGAAATCTTTAATTCCAGTTGACAAACCAACGTTGGTACAACGTAAATAACGCGGTAATTTAGGGAGTATTAACGTTGGATTAACAATGGAAATATTTTCAACGAGCCTAACCAACGTAGTGATTTCAATATAAAAGTAACCATTTTTATATAAATTATTTTCAGATATTACATGAACCATTTAATTTTTTTATCATTAGTGTTTAATCATTTTTTTGACTTTATTTTTGCAACTGTAGACAGTATAAGCATTTTCAGTAATTACATTTTTTACAAATGGATGGTGTTAAACACAAGAGAACTTAGAAAAGTTAATTTTGTAAAAAAAATTAGCTTTTTTAAATAAATTTTTCAATAGGTAGATAAAAAACGAGCTTTCAGTTTGTGCATATTTTGATTTATAACTTTATAGGTTTAAAACTTTTAAATTTATAAATATTATATTAATAGAGAGATAAAAAAAAAATGCTTCTGTTAACAAATTGTTTATTATTAATTATTACAAAGAGTTAAGTAATCACCAACTAAGCAAGTAACAATAATTTAGAAGTCTGATGTTTTAGCCTTGGAATATCATCGGATGACTTGGACCGTGTACGGCTTTGCAAAAGATTGATAGCGGGTAGAAGAGACTTTTCTTCCCTATCATATTCTCAACTAACGGAACTTTTGCTCTATTCTAACCATCTGCACAACTCATACCACCTGCACAACTCATACCATCTGCACAGCCCTTTTTATCCTATTTAAAATCGTCGGATAAAGTTGAATTTTTATATAAAAATAAAACTGCATTACATAAAGATTTAGTCAACATCGATGGAAACGCATTCATCCTAAAATAAAATTTGGTTAAATCCACCCGTACAATAAAATCGTCTCCAGTTTTTAATATCCTGCCTATTCCGGTATTTATGTTGTATACTTTTTTGGTGATTCAAATTCCAAACTTTTGAAAGAGTTTTTAACTAAAAGAATATCTGTACGAACCAAATTTTTACTCGATGTTTGCGCACTACGCTGTGCCGACGGGTATATCAGTCAATGAATGTACCCTCCGCCGCGCCTAAGGAGCAAAACATAAAAAAAAACCCGTTAAAAATGCAGTCTAGTTGGTTGAAATTAAAATATACCTAAAATATTTCCACTCTTTAGAAGACGTTTTTTTTTTAGTAGATCAATTTAATAGTTCGAAGTTTTTTTTAGATCTAACAACGAATGCTAAATATTATTTATTTACTGTACAACATCTTCCCGAAACATATCCAGCAAACAATACATTATTTTGTCAGAGGGATGTAAAAAAGATATGGGCAAATTAAAAACAATCGTTTAAAAACAAAAAACTTTCAATTACAACCACAATCTTAAGGTACTTATGGGAATCAAAAATTAGTTAAAAGAAATTATAATTATTCATATTTTTGTTGTAGATGAACACTTGATACAAGTTACCATCAGGTCGTACTTTGAAAATAACATCTTGTTAATTTGCCTACCAGCAAGTTTGTCATACATGCTACAACCACTGCATTTTGACAAAATATATCAGCTCTGGTGAGGTTTTTTTTATGCAGGAAAATAGTCACTGGATTTCAAAATATCGGTTTGTTAAAACTTAACTAGCCTACAACCAACCTTCAGTATTGTATTAACTCTGGCTATTCAAAACAAAATCAAAAAACAATTGCAATTACACACACACATAAAGCCGCCGCAAGAGTAAGGTCATAAAATAAATTTAAAGGGCAGTAACAGTTTTGTTCGTTAAGCTACTAATTTTAAAATATAAACTACTTGGTTACCCAATTAACTCACAGCTCATTAAAGTAGTAAGCTAATTGGGCCAGCAAATCAATATGTCAACAAAACAGAATTATCTAGATGCGTACAAAGGAGTATAAGCACTCATACAGAAGAACCTTCAAGCTCTTTACAGCGCTAATAATCTTAATCTTCATTCTGCTAAATCTTCTTTGGAAGCAAAGAACTATATTAGCCGAATTCAGTAATTTTACAATCTTTTTAGTGGAAGTCTTATTAGACAGAAAATCTTGACAAAGAGGACTCGTTTTCCTCTTTATCAAACCTTATAAACTCAATGGATTGCACTATAGAGGCTGTGAAGCCTCTATAGTGCAACCATCCTAGCGAAATTTTTGTATTTTTGCAGAAGATTCACAACCTTAATCTAGCTGCTAATCAATTGAATGAAGTAGAGTCTCATGTAAAATGGATTTAGTCATTTTAAATCATCAACTTGACAACCGTTTAGTTCAAACCTCTTCAAACAATAAACTTTTTCAGTATCTTATTTCAATCAGATAACATCTCCTTAGGTAATGAGATGAGGATGAAGCTTATGAAGACTCTATTTGAGGATCTTACCAGAATGCGATCTTCGTGATCCAACTTCATTATCAAAATACATTTGGTTGATTCCGGTTATGCATGTCATGGTTTTTAATAAGATTTTGTTCAAAAGAAGAAAAAGAAAAGGAAAACCTTTACGAAAAATCCAGAAGCAATGCTCATTTTCACAAAAAAAAAAAAACAGTTTAAGGTAAGCGTTTTTTATACCATTCTTGATGCTATTTTTAATAGATAAGTGACAAATTTCAATCTGACAACAACTAAGACAACAACGCGGCAATTTTAAATCAATCCTCTGAACTCTGGAATATTAGCGAACACAAAGATTGATAATCAAAAATTTGATGGAAGTAACTATTCCAAGAAGAACTTAAATTGGTCTTAAGACTAATTTTTACTATATATATATTCGACGAGTTAGTGCTAATTCTAATCAACTTGAAAAATTAGAAATTATTACAATTAATTTGATTCTAGCGCATACCTGTGCTTTTACTCCATCTCTCACCCCCCTCCCCTAACAAAAAAAATAACAACAGCAACAAACAAACTTACTAAAATAAATGAAAAGCTTTTTCTCTTTTTAAACTAATTCACACGTCATTTATTTTGCATTTAATTATTTTTCTACAAATAATCCTGGGTTTTAAATTTTCATGCATAGACAAATATATGTTCTTTATAGATCATTTTTGAGCATTTGCAGCCATCATATTGCATAACTCTTTATGTTTATTCCAGTGACTTACCTGGCACGGTCTTAAAAAAATAACAATAAGTAAAAAGAATTTGTTTATAATAAAATAAAACGTAATAAATTAAAAAAACTCACCTGGAACAATACCATTCGTTTTGACATCTTGAGCACCTTTTCATAGCTTCACCATGACAATAAGCACAAGTAGGGGGTTCATTAATTAAATTTTCTAAAAGATCGATGTTGTACGTAGTTGAAAGGCTAAAAAAACAAACAAAAACTGATAGGAGTAATATCAACTGATGGATGGCAAGTTATATGGCAGATGAAAAAAGTTATTTATCAGATGGTATAGTAGAATGAACAAAAAATCTAATATAATTCGTAAACATTTTTATAAGAATTTTTATAAGAAACATTTTTATGAAGATTTTTATAAGATTTTAAAAACCTTTGAGCGCGCTCTTTCATTTGTTCGTTAGTCAACGTATAATAATTTGAAGCTTGGTCATGAGCTATTTTCTTCCATTTATCTTTAAAATCTGACTCAATTTTTATACGAATTGTTGGAATCTAGTGAATATGAAGTGTATACAATAACAAGTTAATTTTATTTTTTATCAATAACTAACAATTTTCAACCAACAATATAACTTTCAATAACTACATAACTTCCAAATAACTATAAAGCATAATACAACAGTATAATATGTATTTTATTGTACTATGTTTATATATATATATATATATATATATATATATATATATATATATATATATATATATATATATATATATATATATATATATATATATATATATGTTTAATATTAATATTAACCTACTTGTTCAATTATCAGACATTCTTTAATTTGTGGTGGATTCATTACTGACAACATTTCTACAAAGCGTTGAAAATCTTTTAAAAAATTTATCTGTTCAAGAACAACTTCATTTAAATGACGACGTAACTAAATAAGAAATTAAAAATTTATATGTAAACAATAAAAGTTTATTAAAATAAAAATAAAAAAATATAACACTGAATATAATAAAAAAAAACTGAATATAATATAGTAATATCCTCATATAAATGATGAAAGGTATTCGGATATGTAAGTAGTGTGGTGCAAACATTTAAAACCTCACATGAGCTCAGGTTACCTTTAATATTTGGGATTTTCTATAAACATTGAAATCATACTTTCTTTGACATTCAGGATGCAATAAAAGTTGATAAAGAGTTATCCATACCTTTAAATAAAAAATGCCTATTTAAAAAAAAAAAAATGAAATCAAAAACATCAAACAATTTTTCAAATAAGTATACTTGTCCTTCCAATTTACTGACAATGTGTTTTTCATCTTCTGCAACATCACACCATTTATTGTCAGTAAATAATTGATAATTTCCTGAAAATTAAATTTCATGGTTGTAATAATTTCCTGAAAATTAAATTTCATGGTTGCAATTAATTTTAATAATAACAATAGTACATTCTGTTCTTTATTAATTATAAATAGTTCCGGGAAGTTTTTTGTTATACCTGAATTATTTATTCTTTTCCATGGAGAGTTTTCAATAAGTTGAACTAACATACATGGCATATCTAAAATTTTAACACAAGTTTTATTATACAACGTTCAATAGTTAATAAAAACAAACTTAGCTATGAATATATAAATAAATAAAACTATCCATGTATATAAACTTCAGGAAAAAATTCGAAATCCAAATAGTTAAATCCCATTAAAAAACATTTTTTTTAAACATAATGGAATGAGACAAACCTGAACTAATACTCATTTAATATAACATATAAGGTAAGTATGGGTATTAAGGCCCGGCAGGTAATAAGGCCCACTAATCCAAACTTAGGGAAAAAATAAATTGTGAAACTTTTTTTCGACATTAAAATATTAGAGTTATCTGGTTTCATCACTGGCAGCAAAAAAAAATCAGCATTTCTTTACCGCGCGTTCGACAAAGCAAGATTACTTTGTTAGTTTCGTCAAAAATTGCTTAAGTCTAATTTTTAAGATACGTGTTTTTACATTTTACAATATTTTATAAAGCTTCTATTTTTTTCAATTGCATTTATTTGCGTTAAGTACTTATTCATTATCATTACTCATCATGTAATATTTATGCAAGTGTTGAAACAAAAGAATACATTATCGATAAACGTAACAGGTTCAAAGCGGGTAATAAGGCCCACTAAAAATCGGCCCACTGAATCTGGTCCTTCACCAGCTTCAGTCACCCAACCCAGTCCCTCAACAGTTTCAGTCGATCAACCTGAAATTAATCTTAATGCAAGTTTCAATGATTTAATGCCGAGTCCTGCTAAAAAGAAAAATATGGCTATGGTCGGTCGCAAAAAAAGTTTTAACTATGTTGCTAAAGCCCTAACGAAAGAAGATTTTCAATCTCCTACTTCTAAAGCTGTTTATAATAAGAATAAGGGCAAAGGAAAAGCAAATGTTTCTAAAGACCTGAAAAAAGATTATTCTCAATCTTCCACTTCTAAACCTGTTAATAAAAAGAATAAAGGCAAAGGAAAACCAAGTGCAAAGAAAAGTAAGTCTGTAAGTGTGGATGTGAATGATTGGTTTTGTTTGTTATGCCAGCAAAAGTCTGTAGAAAGTATGTGACAATGTTGTAAATGTAAAGTATGGTACCACGAGGCATGGGGTATGATTCTGAAGATGAGGAAGAATTAGTATGTCCATTCTGCAAAGAATAATGTTTTTCTTTGTAACATTTCTTTATTGAATTTTTTAATTTTCTGTTGTTATTCTCTGTTGTATAAAAAATTGATTCTTTTAAAGTATATAAATATGCAAGATTACTTATTATTTTATAAATGTGAGATAAACTATGCATTAAAAGAATGTTTCCAAACTTTTTTCTGGTTTTTCTTTATTTATTTTTTTATTTTTTACATGGGCCTTATTACCCCCATAAGGGGGTAATAAGGCCCAATTAAGGTATGTTACAAAAACATGAATAACTTTTGTTATAATTATTTCCTCAATATGCAGATAAGATTTTTACATCAAGGAATGATTAATCTTAAGCAGCAATCGAAAATATTTTTTTAAACTTAATTTTTAAAGCCTAAATGACCAAAAGTCTGTTAGGTGAGCCTTAATACCCATACTTACCTTATATGATAATAGCAGTATTATATATAACATAATAATTAACATAATAATATATTTATGCCTTAAAATACTTTTAATTATATTTTTGCTCATCTTATACTTACCATATTTATCCAAAATTCTATTCAACACACTAAGAGGAACTCTGAAAAAAATGTTTTATTTCTCACAAAGTTATGATTTGATATTTAATTTTACAATTCAAATTTATTTAAAAAAATATATTTATTTTCTTACATATCAATATGATCAGATATATATCTAAGAATGGAAATGACTTTCATTTGTATTGTAAACTGAATATCATTATTTTGATTTTCAAGATCCTTAATAAAACAAAAAAACAAACAACATAAGTTCAAACATTTTTGTAAATTCAAACAACATTTTTGTAAATTTATTTTTTTAATAACATATTTACTTCAAAAAACAATGAAGACGTACATCATTAACTGCTTCTTCAACTTTTTTTCCATCAATGTATCTTAACTCAACAAATATAAATCAATTAGAGAATCAAATAATACACTGACATTAGTAACATTATATACTCGGCAGTATAAAGTATAAGTATAAAAAATATCTACTTTAAAAGAAGGCTAGTAATTTTTCGTTGAATGTAGTCAACCAAATCAACTAGTACATCTCCTGCTGATTCGCAGCACTCCTATTTTAAATAGAAAAAAAAAAACATAAAAAAAAATGTAAAAGAATAAGCAAAATTTTGACTAAAAATAAATGATAATTATAAATTAACTACATTACTGGATTTATACATATTGCTGGATTATCGAATAGAACAGATTAGGTCATGGCCTGGAAACCTCAAAAATGGGATGTTTCAAAATTTTAAAAACATATTTAATTTGAATAATACTTGAAATATTTTTGTAAAAGGTAACTCTGCAGCTAGTAATTTGGCATAAAATAAATTTATTTTTAAACTGATTGCACTTTTGTCTGTAGAAACTTTAAAACTTAAAAGAATGTTTTATAAAAAGCAAAGAAAATAAATTTCAAAGTAGTTATTTTAATATTAAAACTAGTGGATAAAAAAAAAATCAGTATGCAGCTGACCCAGGTAAAATTCCAAAATTAAATCATTTTTCAAAGGTTTTTTTCCTTCCAATTTCCCAATCTTTACCATCCAGTGAACAAATCAAAACTGTTAGTAATAAATTTGTAAGAAATTAATTTTTACTTAGTGTATGTTTCATTAAATTCGAAGCATTTAGAAATGCATATTTATAGCAGTGTTAGTAAATTTGCAGGTTGAACCACAAATAGACAAATTTGATCATTTCAACAGCAGCGATTCTTGTGTTCATCAAAATGAATTAAACCATCAGATTGATAGCTATTTGAATGATCTTGAGCAAAATTTAAATAGATACTATTGAGAAGATACTATTGAGAAGATACTATTGAGAAGATATTATTGAGAAGATACTATTGAGAAGAACAGTTATATAACTAATCTTGAAAAATAGAGCAATTCCGTGTTCCAAAAAAGTGTCAAAATCATTCTGGACCATTCAAGTTTTCAATACAAAATTACAGATACAGATTTTTTAGGATACAGAATCCAGGATAGTGTGTTGTTCAGAGAAGACACTTTATGGGAAAAAAGAAAATGGCAAAAGGTTTTTGCGTGAATGCCACCAACAACTGGTCGTGTGTATTGTTTGTGCATTCAAGTGTATGTTCCTTGTAAGCATTTTATGCCTAATGAAAAGTCAAACAAACTTACTGGCAATGGATTTAATGATTGGAAGAATATTTTTAAATTACATCAACATGATAAGATATTTCTTCAAAGAAAATGCATTTTGACATATATTCAGAGAAAACAAAGATTTGTTTTATATTATGACCTGCAACTTCAATTCCAGACAGAAAAAATTAATGAAAAGAAACAATTTATACCGTTCATTGTAACATTATCGAGGGAGGTTTACTTTTTCGCAGAACAAATAAACATTTTAGTGTTTCAGATAATAGGAATTATATGGGTTTGCTAAAACTAGAAGTACCATGTTTCAGGAGAGATTAGACACAGAGAGTTTGATGTCTATCAAATCAAATATTCTTTGAGAGTTAATTTTCATAATATCATTAATGACGTTATTGATAAAAGATATAGGAAAAATATTTTAAGGGCTAATTGTATAAATGTTGATTTCTTAAGTTGTGATATTCTTTACAACTTGTTTTTGTAATTGTTAATTATAAATGTATATAAAAATATGTGTAATATTAAAAAAAATAATAACAACATGTAATATATTTAAAAAAATAAATACCAGATTTATGTCATAGTTTTTATATTTATGAAGAAAAGGCTTATGTGCATTTGTAAATATATACATTTAAGAACATACATACTTTATTACTAAATAATCCTGCAAAAGTATCTTTTTTAATGTAAAAATAGGGCTTACAAAGATTTTAGTGCCTAAGGCCCCAGTTTATCTTAATCCAGCACTAATGCAGGTTAAAAACTTTAAAGAACTTTAAGACATAAAACTACGATTAAAGAATATAAGTGAGAAAATGTTATTTATGTATATAAATCAACTAAAAGTTATCTAAAACTGATACATTCTCTTTTTTACTCTTTCTGCTGTTATCAATAATAAAAGAAAGTAAAATTAGACAATTTAATAATCTATATTCATCATTAAACTAATTAAACAACTTTGAATTTTTTTATTTTTGAGATAAAAACAAATGTTTAAATAAAAAATAACATGAACAAAATGTTTTTTTCAATAAAATTTGTATAGTATCATTTTTTTTCATTAGCTTCTAATATTTGAATATTGAGTCAATCTTGTAAATGAAAAAAATAATTGAGTTTGAATTTATTACATCTCTAAACAAGTTGTTCCAAATAATTGATATTCTGTTGTGAAAGAAGTTGTCTAATTGTTTTATATTTAATAGATATTAAGATGCTATTAAGATAAGGTATGAGTTAGATATTTAAGAGATATTTCTTATTGTATGCTTTAAATACCTTAAACATTTCAATAAGAGTTAAAAAGAATGTGATTGACAGAAGATTTAAAAAACTTAAATGTATGAATCAGAAAAACATGAAGCTGTGACAGCATTCTAAACCATCAATGATCGAGAAAAAAAACTAGACGAACAAAAGTTAAAAAGTACGAAGGAACAGTTGCAGTTAGGCTTTTTCGGTTCTGGGTACCCGGACTTGGCGAGTCTGTGGGTAAACACCTGAATCCGATACCCGGTTTAAGGCTCGGCGAGTCTTATGCTTTGAATGTTTTGCCTTGTTTTGTAGGCAGCGGTGCGTCTTCAAGCTGGATTCGTACCTTTTCTAGAAAAATATAGTAGTAGGGTTTGTGAATCTAACTTAAACTTGGCCACAGCTTTTTAGATGTTTTGAGAACATTCAAGTTTATGTATGTTTCCATGTATGTCCAAATACACACTAAAAGAATTAACTTCATTACTTAAAATTTTTCTAATCAAATGTTTTTATATATAAGCGAATGCTTTAAAGGATTTGCTAATATAAAATGTTTCTATATTAGCAAATGTTTTAAAAGCATTCGCTAATATAAAAACTTTTGATTAGAAAGATTGAAGTTAATAAGTTATCTTATTAACTTCAATATTTCTTTCAATCTTTCTAATCAAATCTTTTAGCGCATATTTAAAAAACTTAAAAAAAAAAAAAAACACTTTTCATTTATTAATTACTTTTCTATTTTAGGAAAAAAGTGAAATACCATAATTTTACTAGAAAAATGCTATAAGTGTTCAACAATAATATCAAACAAAGATGGAAATACTCCATCAATGATTAAACATGGAATTTTTTTACCAACATGGGAAGAAATAAAAAAAAATTCTGGCACCAAACGATTTAAAACTATCGACACTTTCGTTTTCGTCGCAAGAAAGGCTATAATGGCCGCTCTTGATGGTATATCAGTTAGGGCGATTACAAAGTCTAGTCTTATTTGTGAAAGTTTAGTAAAATCAAGTTATAATCTTCCTAAAACCGAAAGAGATGTTATGAATTTAATTCATAAGTTTTATGAAAAAAAGGAGTTGGAAATATTAGAATTGTTACAAGAAAAAATTAAAGAAGGTTGACGATTTAGCATTACAATTGATGAATGGACGAGTATGAAAATTCAGAAATATCTCAATATCGATTTGCATGGAATTGACTCTGAAGTTTATAATCTGGATTTAGTGAGAATTTTTAACTCGTGTACAGCTATACAGTTAGTTGAAAAAGTAGAACAATATTTAAACACATAATATTAATTTTAAAAAGCATATAGCTGGTTCAACCGGGGACAGTGCAAGTGTAATGATAAAATTTGGACGAGAATCTCCTAGTCTCTATAATTTGTGTTTGAATCACACTATACACTTAGCTGTTTGTGATGTACTATATAAAAAGAAAAGTATTACTGTCTTGCAAGATGAAGATGACGTTGATGGAGATAGAAATGACCATGGTTAAGATGATATAAATGATGATCAAGATAAAAATTATTATTCTGACGAGAGTGGCGGTGATGTCGAAGAGTACAGACAAGTTAAATTAACAAATTTAGGTAGTGTAGAAGAAAATATAAAAAGTGTTTGTACAATTTTTAAATTTTTTAAAAGTTCTTCTGCGAAAAATAATATTTTGCAAGAAAAGATCAAAATAGTTTTAGGAAATGAACTTCAGCTAGTGTTAGACATAAGAACTTGTTGGAACTCAATGATCCAAATGATATCTAGATTTTTGAAATTATTTTATATCATTAAAGAAACTCTGCAAGATATTGAAAGCGTACATTTAATAGAAAATATTAATATTGAATTAATAAATGAATTGGAAAATACTCCAAAGCCTATTAAATTAACAGTTGAAGCTCTTAGCAGAGGCGATGCTAATCTTGCAACAGCCTGATTAGCAATTAATTTTATGTTAAGAAAATTAAAAGAATCCAATGGTAATTTAAGTAGAGTTCTATTAATGACAATGAAAACTCGAATAAATAGCCGTAAAAACCAAGAAATAGAAGAGCTATTAAATTCTTTTGTAAATAGTACTATGCCTTCAAAGAAAATACAATTATTTACAACAGATTTACTGAAGAGGTTATTTGGTGAGGATGAAGAACAGCAAAACACACATGACGGGACAGAGGCTCAAATTTAGCAACTTAGGTCTAGTAAACTTTGTTTAAGACAAGAATCAAAAGATGAAAAGTTACTCTGTAGTTTTATTTGAAAAGGATAAATTAAAACAATATGGCCATAATGATGTTTTTTTTTGTTTAATGTTTTTAGAAATTATTCTTGTTTTAGATAATTAGAGAATTTGACTCAATCATAGATAGTGTATGACACCCTAAGAAAAAGGTATATGCTTACCTTAATCCTGCTAATTAACCTAAAGTCATAACAAAGGACTCCTTATAAGCCCTTGGTAATGTACACTAAAAGAACTAGTAGGAGCAGCTTCTATGCACAACGTGGCACTGTTAATACTCTAATATTTTACAGCTATAAAATATCAGCTATGAAATACCATCTGCCACTTTGAGAGCTACCAAAATGAAAATAAAAAAGAGATTGAACTTTAATTAAGAACAAGATTTGTTTAATACTTTAATTAAAATTTTGTATAAAAAATAAAATTTTATTTTTACATTCATACTTAACTAATATTTGTTTTTTGTTATTAGAAATAAAATATCATGTTTCAGTAAATATTATTACAGTAAATAATTTGTTTTGAAAAAGGATCTTTTGTAAAGATTGGTAAATATAGATACCTATATTTATCTCTACAAAATTACCTATCTCTATAACATAGATAGAAAAAAAAAAAAAAAGTAGGTATCCTAAACTCCTATTTTTGATTATAAATAATGTCTATACCCCTATCATATATAGTGCATGTTTTTAATCAACACGCGTGGGCTTTTAATCACACGTGGGGCATTGTCATGTGGGGCTTTTTAAATGGACTTTGTAAAAGGCCTTGGCAAAGTCTTTTTTCTTTTACACAAGAGCAGTGATCACCTTTCCACTTGAACAGAGAATCCTTTTTCGACATGAAAATCTGCATCTTCTGCATTATACTGTCGAGAATGAGAATCTTCTCTTTCTATATATGCTCTTGAATGTCTAAATGTTCCTTTATTTTGCGCCATATTTATTTTCACTTTTATTTTCTGTTTTTGCATATATACTTAATTGATATATACTTTTCACATTTATTATATTAGCTATACCCCCTATCAATAAATTTAATGGGATTTGTCACGCACCTTTTTCTCAACCCCTAACTACACTTTTTTTTAACATCTATACCATGTGGGGCATTGTTACATATTAATTGGTAATTTTTAACTTTTACACCACTACCAACTACCGGAGTAATAGTCACCAACCCTGTGGGATTTAGCACAAGAAACTGTCACGTGGGGCTTTGGCCCTTAACATCTACACCATGTGGGGCTAACATCTATACCACGTGGGCTTTGGTCCCTGTACCCAAATAAATTTATAACCTGCGAGTAATGCTTACATGTGTGTGGGGATGGGGAGTGGGGGTGGGGGAGGGGAAGGGGAGGGGGCATTTTAATATAAAATTTTTCATTAAAAGAGAGACAGAACCCTTTCTTATATTTAAAAAATTAAAAAAAAAAAAAACTCGAATACTATTATACAAGGTTTCTTTGAGAGTTCAGAAAACCTTACTACAGACCAGCCTCAGAATCATTAAAACTGAGTTTTAGAGCTGTACCTTCTTTAGGAGAAGTTTGGCTTGTCAAAATGTAATAAAAAACAGTGTTAACTAAGATTTAAATAAATATACTTACCTTGTAAAATAAGGATGTTTCAAGTAAACCTAAAACAGTGACTTCATGAAACAACTAAAAAAAATAACAAAAATAAACAAAATTATGAGTAAAAAAAAAAAATTAAATATATCATTTATAAAATAATTTTAAAATACAATATATTAAAATAACAATCAGTTAAAAAAGCCATCAAATTGCAGCTCCACTTCCCATCGCATGGAGAAAAAAGTATCAACTTGTTTCTCCATGCGGCTTTGTTCGTCAAGGTTTGTGTTTCAGAGTTAAGAGAGGATTGTAAACACAGCTAAAGTAGCCTACTCGACTATAGTGACCTTCTCAGCCTTGGGTAGGTGAATTAACATTAAAAAATTTATAAATATTTTAAAAAAAAAACTTTTAAAATTGAGTTCAAGTTGATTTTTCTACAAAAAATTTTTCAATAAATTAGAAAAGTGTTTCAATAAATAAATATTTAAAAATCGATTTCTGATTTACCAATTAAAATCAACAATAGTTTTGAAAAAAAACATTCCTTTACATAAAATGAACTTTAAATTTTTTTATGTTTAAATTTTAAACTGATATGAATTTAAGTCTTTTATGAATACTTTATATCATGTCAATAGATTTTACAGACGTCTGTTTAATTTTTGTACAAAAGTAGTCTACAAGAGTACCAGAATAAGAAATACTTATTCTGGTTTTCTTTCTGGTTATCAGTGTCATCTTTCAATAACTGCAAGGTATCATCCTGCATTTCAACTACATCTCAAAATGTCTGTTGATTATGTATATTATGTCAAATTAAAACCTATGATAAAAATAAAAATGACTTTTCAAAATTACTTACAGTCATATAAACAGACATACTTGAATTAGTTGATTTAAGATAAGGAAACACTTTTTCTGTCCACACTTCTGACTTGATTAGATCATAAATCAAGATTATCATCTAAAAAAAATTAGAAGCATAAAAGTAAAAAAAAATTTTTCCCTATCAACTTTATATTCAACAAACATATTCAAATATCTTATATAAAATCGATATATAGTCTTGACTTGTATATCTTAAGTTGATAAATTTAGTACTTTTCTTTCATAACCATTTTTTTAATTTCCTTTATGTTTTTTATTTCCTTTGATGTTTACTTTAAGGAACAAATAGCCAATACCAATTTGGATTTTAAATGGCATCTTGCTTTTTATGTGAAAATTCATATGTGCAAAATGTAACTTCTGGTATATAGGCAAAACTACTCGCAATCTAAAGATGTGGATATCTAAACATTACAAGAGGGACAAAAGTCTCATATCTATAAACATTTCCATGCTAATAAAAATTGTTTTATGCAATTAAATTATAAGTGTTTTTTTCGTTTTAGATTCATCTAATAATTTTATTTTATCTGCTTTAAACATCTAATAAGTTCGAGTTAAAAACTTAAAGTATGTTCATAGAATAGTTAAAACATAATATAAATAAACAGGTTAAACAAAATGACACTGTCTGTTTAGATATCACTTTGAATATATATGGTTTATCTTTTTAACATATTCTTTCATTACTTCTATAAATTAGATTCCATTGTATTTTGCTATTATATCATTAATAGTTTGTACACAGATAATTACATTTTGCATTGTTTTTTTAATCCTCTTTATAGGTATTAATGCATATTTTAAAAACTTAATTTCAACTGAAGATGGCAAGTGGTTGTTGAAGCATGTATTGCTTTTATTAATAAAATGATTTTCATAATTAAAAAGTTTGTCTTATTTATTAATTTATTTACATTTTTTGTCTAAAATTTTTTTTGGATATATAAGCATATACATTATTGGCCATAAATTAGACCTCACTATTTTTTTTTTTTAAATCCTGTTTGATTGAAATTATTTTAAAAAATATTATACTTTTTCAATATTTTATTAGTATTAAATAATAAGTATCATGTTTACTGTTTTATTGACATGTGGTTTCTTTAAAATTTATTTTGTACTCCTAATTATAAATAATTTGATAACAACTACTATAAAATTTTTATTTTTTATGTTGGTCAAAAGTTAAGACTCACTGCTTTATTTTTAAAATTTAAGTAATATATTCATGATTTTTTTCAATAACTTTGATTTTATTATCATCTGCATTTATTATTTCTGATACTTTTTTGTTTTTTGTTTTAAATAGTACTAATAAAAACACAAATAAATTAAATAATAAAAAGGTTACAAAATGAACAAAGAAACAGCAAAAAGCAAGGATTGCATGGTGCAATCAACATAAAAAGTGGCCTGATTGCAATTGGCAAAATGTTATATTCTCTGACGAAATGAATGTTGAGGTTGATATGCGAAAATGCCGTGTTATGCTGAGGCGATCACTTAAAGAGAGATTTGATTCGAATTGTACATTAAAACGAACTAAGCAAGGTAGTGGGAGTATAGGCATTTGGGCCTGCATGAATTATTCAGGACTTGGATGCTATCAATTATTTGAAGGTAGACTTAATGTTGATAGATATATTGAAATTTTAGATAATTGGCTTCTTCCCTCAATTGATATATTTAAAGAAGAAAACAGTAATATCATATATTAACAAGATGGTGCGCCATGCCATACAGCAAAAATATGCAAACAATGTTTATCAACAACCAAATATCGATAATGTCTTGGCCTGCTAACAGCCCTGACTTAAATTGTATAGAAAATTTATGGTCATTGTTAGATCATCATCTTGGAAAAATCAAAATTTTAAATGTTGAGCAATTAAAAATTGAAATAAGGAAACTGCTTGACAATGTGTCTAAAAAAATAACTCAAAATCTTGTAAATTCGATGCTAAAGAGAGTAAACCAATGCTTACATAAGAAAGGAGGTTCTACAAAATATTAGAATGCTTTTTTATGGTTTTCCATTTGTAAATTGTTGTTCTTATATATTATTTGAAATATAATCTTAACTTTTGTCCAACCTTTTTTTCAAAATAATATAACATGTTTCATTATTTTTCATTTTTTGGTATCAAGACCATTATGTTTAAATTTATTTTTTTGATTTCCATAATGTATATAGATTTTACTTATAATATTAAAAAATAAAATATAAAAAATAAGTTTTGTTTTTATTTCATTTTATTTTGAATTAATGTTTTATAAAAAAAAAAAAAGTGAGCTCTAATTTATGGCCAATGATGTATATATTAGAACAGGGAAAAAACAACTTTTTTAGTCATGAAGTATATATACATATACCCAACATACCCATCTTTTAAAATGAAGAAAAAAGAAGAAATTTTTTTGCTGTAATAAATCTTCTTCATATATAGAGTGCTTGAAATAATGGCTAATTAATAACGAACGATCTGTTATTTATAGAAAAAATAATGATTTGATCTTCCAAATCAATTTTGGTTGATTCAATTGGATAGGGAACAACTACAATTTAAACTTTTATTATAATAAAAATATTAAAAAAAAAACAAACTAAAATTGTTATATTAACACCAAAATTATATTGAATAAGCAGATATACCAAATGATTTTGATTGATGGAATAAACTTTGTTTTAAAACTATAACAATCATTAAGTAAATAACCATAAAATAAATTTTTTGTTAAAGTTTTACACTTAAATTATCATATCAGAATACTTTTTCAACTTCAAATTTATAATGATGCCATTAAAGTAACTACAAATTTTCTATAATATATAAATATATAAAATATAAACAATGATTATTTCAATACCCGCATCCTACAGTTTAAAAAATGAAAACATTAAGTGATAGTTTCAGACTTGGTTTACTTAAGTTATTGATAAGTTAAAATATAATAATTTAATCAAAACGAATATTGTGTAAAAATCATTCCATGACAAGTGAATTAAATTTTTAAGGTGTTCCAAATTTCAATTTCACAGCTGGTTTTTTAATAAGATAAGTAAACTTAAAACTTTTTAAAATTTAAATAAACTACGTTTATTTAAAGTTTGTTCTTATTTTATATATTGTTTTTATAATTTTTTTTTACTAATATTTTTTTTTACTAATATACAGTACTAAATGCATAAATCTTCACTTAATAATGTACATAACTCTTGTATGTTAAACATTATTTATTGTCAATGAATCGCTGTTTCTAAGATAAAATGGTTAGAAATGTATTGCATATTAGTAACTTTTTAAAAAGATAGTTTTAGCAGTTTTTAAAAAATATAGTTTTAACAGTTTTTAAAAATAATAGTTTTGGAATAAAATAATTAAAATTAAAACTCTAAATAAAATAATAAAAATAAAATAATAAAAATACCAAAACGTAAAAAAGAAAATTGTACAACTAATATCAAACTTTAATATTTTCAAAACAATCTATTGTGATTTTCAAAACAACCTATTGCGATTTTCAAAACAACCTATTGTGATTTTCAAAACAATCTATTGTGATTATCAAAACAACCTATTGTGATTTTCAAAACAACCTATTGTGATTTTTAAAACAACCTATTGTGATTTTCAAAACAACCTATTATGCATTATTTGGCTTTATAACAACATAAACCCAATAGTGTATGGCATAAACACAAAAAGTATAATGCATAAAGTGTTATGCTTGAAAAATTAGATAAAAATATACTGAAAATTTAATTGACTAGAAAATGATGGCCTACTTTTTATTTTTTTATTTCAGATAATGTTGATCAGTAAACTTTTGAATAATTATTTTGAGATGCTGTATTTAGATAAAAGTAACAATAAAGCCTTCTCAAATGCATTTCGGAACTTTATACTAGATTACAGCAATTTAATATATTGTTAACTGTTAAACGCAAAGGGTGATCAAAATAAGCGTTTTTTTTTATGACTTTCTTAGCAAAAAAAATGTAAAAATTATCTTGCCCACCAGCATATCATCAAGTAATTCCAGATTTCAAGTACTTTTTCTTGCATATCGCCATTATCATCATTTTTACTAAAGAAGTTTTAGTATTGTTACTGTTATGAGTAGCAAGGTTGTTGATTTTTATCTTGAATATCATTTTGGTCAAGTGTTTCAAAAACAAATAAAATATATACAAAATGAAAAATATATTTTCTAGTTTAGAATTCCTAAATTATTGTACATCATAACAAAATGGAGCATATTTTAAAATTATTAGATTTTTTTTTTTTTGGTTATTAAATTGCAGTTGCACCTCAATATTTCCTCATTTTTTATTCAAACCATAACTTCGTTATAATATTATATAGTATACATCTTAATCAAAATCATAATATATAGAGGGTTCAAGTTTGGACTGTCAGTAATTTTCATGTGAATCACATTTATTACAACAAAATTTTTTTTTTTTCCTTTGTTATCTTCTTTTTCATAATCTGAAAATGTGTCTGGAATAAAGTTGACATTATAATTATTAGAGCTGAATATACTAATAACATCTAGACCTTAATCTGGAAATACATACATACATAAATACATACATACATACATGCATAAATACATAAATACATACATACACACATACATACGTACATACATAAATGCATACATACATATATATATATACACAAATATATACATTTGTTTATTAGAAATAATGTATAGTAAGGTAATATAACATATACCTTATTGTAGGAAACTAGGAAATCTTTAACAAACTCATCAGCACAAGAAGATACATTTAATACAGCCTACATTATGAAAACAAACATACATTTAATTCATCATTCTATACTTATTAAAATTTTTTCTCATTGTTTACTTATTAAAGTGTTTCACTTTAACAAGTAGACAATAAGAAAAAAAATTAATAAGTACAGAAAAACAAAACAATTGAATAAATATTTTATAATAAACAGTAAGTATGTAGTAAGAAATAATTTATGAAAATATATAAAAAGAAACAACTTCAAAAATGAAACAAATTTTAAAAATAAAATGAAAATGCTATAAATCTGTAATGATATTTATATGCATTTTCATATATCAATGTATGAACAATGTGGGAATGCTAAAAACAACTGAAAAGGTTGTTAAAATCCTTTGATTAACTAAATTAACAGTTTTAATTAATAAAATAAAAACTAAATTAACAGTTTTAATAACAATTAACTGATGGAATTCAACTTTTTAAAACAATAAATTATGTAACTTATATATTGAGTATTAAATAAACAGCATTTGAAATAATTTTCAAACCTGCATGTTCAACTTTTGAATTAACTCATGTGTCTTCCACCATCTATAAAACAATACACACATATATACATACATATATATATATATATATATATATATATATATATATATATATATATATATATATATATATATATATATATATATATATATATATGTATATATAAAATTATAAAATGATGACTATTTTTGAAGTTTTTTTTTTCAAAAATTTTTTAGTTCTAATATTATTTTATTATATAGAACACATTTTGAGTAGTTGAGCAGACATTTAAAAAAAAAGTTGTTTTAAGGACCACCCTAATATATATATATATATATATATATATATATATATATATATATATATATATATATATATATATATATATATATATATATATATATATACATATATATATATATATATTCCATTTGGTAGTAGTTGAGGAAAATTTGGTAGCCTAATGAAGTCACTACAAACAAAAATTAAAAGTGTCACCTTGCTACCATTTAAATTTAGAAATACCATTGAAGAAATACCATGAAGGGAAAGAAAAACAAGTTTTTTGAAATATCAAAATTTTCCTGTGTTATTAAAATAATTTCAGATGTATGCAACTTGATTTAAAAACTTTGAAGAAGCAGAATGTGTTATATAAAATGTCTGCAACTAGCTCAATTTTTTAACTATATTGTGCATATATAGACGCATTAATCTTGACTTTTCTATTATTTTATTGAAATAATCTTTTATATAATTGAAAAAATTTTGAAAAAACAACTGCAGAACAACTTCAATTTTCTTATAGTGATAAATTATAACAATAAACAATGCAATGCATTCAATGTTTTTTACATTTAAAATTTCTTCATACAAAAGAATGCTCATGCTTGTTACTTTTTATTTTCATTTTTCAAAAACATTTGTATTTAATGATGGGATTCTTTTAGTTATAGTTTTTATTCTCAAAAACAACTTCAAGGATTCAAGTGTCAAGAAGTTAAAAGAAACACAATCTGGGAAGCTCTTAGAAGATGTCATGTCTGACCTGCATTAGGAGTTTAGCATAAACGGGAGAGTGTGTAGAAGCAATTCATTTTAAAATCTGTCAACTGATAACTGCTTATAGTTCCAGAATAAATTTCAAAAATTTAAAAGTGTTGTAGTCAACTGAAATTTGGTATTTTAACTAGGTTTTTTAACCCTCACTTTGTTGCAATATCTACAGATAATGATTCAAACTATGTTAGTGCCTTTGACAAGTTTAGTTTAATCCAGTAGAAAAAACAGAGAGAGAGAAGAAGGATCCTGAGCAGGTCAGTTAGATGCCTTTCTTGTTGGAGAAATTCTAGAAAGTTGCAATGATGATATCATTTTTCTAAAGCACTATTGTTGTGCAGCTCAGACAATAAACTTGCCAGCTTGTAACAATACTCAGAAAGTGCTAAACTGAAATTCAAACCCCAGGCCATTGTTTGTAAAGCCAGCTGCAAAAACCAAGGGGATATGGAATGTCCAAAATAGGAGTACTGTGATGTCAAATGACATCAAGACAGCCCTGAAGTTGGCAACATTAGGGATCACCAGTTTGAACTTCTGCTAAGATGCATTTAAATGACTATGAATAAAAGCACAAAATATTCATTTTTGTTCATCAATTTTGTTGCATATGTATATAACAATCTAAATTTTCTATAATGTTTACATTTTAATAGTATTTCCATTTTCTAGTGCACCTCTAATTTAAGCCGCCAGTTGTCAGCTGCCTCTGCAATGAATATAACACAGGGAATGATACAATAGATGGAGTAAAAAAATGTATAACTAGAAACCTCTTGCATGTAATTAATACCAAAAAATTAGATTTTGTGCCAGAATCCAAGGAGTCTTACCAGACCGATGCTGATGACAACAATATAAGTTACAATTTACACATAAAAAAGTAGCAGCACTAAGTACATTTAAATTTAATAAAGTATAAAATACTAAAAAAAAAAAACACTTTATATCATCCCATATGGATATGAAAAACTCTTTAGTAAAATAAAATAAAAATTTAGTAGCGGTATAGACTAGCAATATTAATTTTAAAGTTTAATAAAGTAGCTATAGAGCACTATCAATTTCTGGTTCCCAAAAATGTGGAAGGTAGTTGTAGTGGTTTAATATATTTGGTGGTATGCTTGTACTTTAATATATTTGTTTAATATATTTGGTGGCATACTTGTAGCAGGTAATATTAATTCAAAAGGTGAAATGGTAATAAGTCAAGTTTTTGCTAGAATAGAATCTGATGGAAATAATGATAAAAATTTGTTAAAGATATTTTTAAAGATGTTGATGTTAACATTATCTGATTCATTTGTATTAATAATAATGAAACCAAAAGATTACTTACTTAGAATACATTACCTCTTACAAGAATCATAAAATTAGTCCACAGGGGTTGCATTGTAAAGAATGCAATTATACTTTTCAAAAAACATGTATTTGTATATATCTTTGACATAAAATTAAGCAATGGGTTGGTGGGTTATTTTTTAACCTTTTTCTCATAATACTAGCTGGTTTCTAGCTATTTGGAATAGAACCTGGTAAAAATTTTTTACCAGGTTCTATTCCAAAGCCTTCACCAATAATGCATAAATATTAGTGTGTGGTTCATCATAAAGCGTTACATCAAAATGTTCTGCTTAAAACACAGAAAAGAATTACAAGATTAGAGCTACATCATAAGGTTATGCTAAAAACATAAAGAAGAATTTGAGAGATTTGCTATATCAAATGAGTCAGTCCAATTAGTGTCCAGTATGGTACACAGGAGCTAAAATTTTTATTATTATTAACTTGCTTGTTTAGATGTGAATAAAGCAACTAAGGGCTTTATAACTTAGAAATTTCTGCTATATTGTCTACATGGTTTGTATATGCTTTGAGGAAAAGTGGTTTCATATAAAATAAAAACTAAACAACAACTACAATAAACATTATTGAAAATTGAATTAAATGATGGAATAATGTGAGTTTTAGTGCCATTCCGGTGGAGAAAGTATTTTTTTTTAAAAAAAAGTAAAGAAAGCTTATAGGAGCCTAAACAAGGTTGTCATTTGAATAATAATTCACTTTAACTCATTTGTAGTAACAAATTTTTAAAAATTTTCAGCAATTCAGTAAAAAAATGTTTTTAAAATTAACTGACGAAACAGTACACAATAGTTGTCATGCTATACAGTTGACAAGTATTGTGGAATTGACTGCAGTCAATTTTACAATACTTGTCAACTGTATAGCACGTATTGTGGAACTGACTACAGTTGCAATAAGTAACTGCTATTTACTAGCAGTTACTCATTGTTAAATAACAATATGTCTAAAACTATTGCTTAAAAACCTTTTAATCAATTTTAATCATTAAATCACTTTTCAAACTATTAAATTATAAATTTGCTGACAAAAAAATTTTCAGATAATTATCTTTTGTTGACCTTTTAACACTCCTTAGGAAGTTGTTAAACTTAAGCAAGTAAAGTTAATGTAAACTTTTTTTATGTCATTAGTAAAAAAATTTTTTTTCAAGAAATAACATGATAAAGTTTGCAATAAAAGTTTTTATTCGATTAAGATCTAGCATCTACATTAATCATGTTTTCAATATAAAAATTATTTCAATTTTTTTCTTTGGTTGGTGGGGGTCCCCTTGTCATGGCACATTAATATTTTTATGAACTAAATTATTAAACACAATAACAACAATAATCATAATAAAAATTAATAGTTATTATTATCATTAAATATTATAATAATTAATAATAAACTATTAAATAACTATTAAGAAAAACTATTAAATAAAAATAATATTTGGCAGCAAAAAAAATAAATAAAAATAAAAACAACAAAAACTGTAGTAATAATCAAAAATATATATAACAATAAAAGATATGTCAAAGAATTAAAAAAAGAATAAAAGATTTTGATGTAAACTTTGAAGTTTTAATTTGTCAGCATAAAAGACAATGCATGAACGTCTCCTACGCTGGATTTAAATGTCTTACTTGTTACTTCCAACTTGATCTAAAGAACCACTTTTCATTTCCTTTATCATAAGCTCAGCTTCATTTGGATAAACAACAAACGTGGAAGAAGCCATTTTTGTTGCTAATAAACAGTCCAAAGTCGTTTTTCAAATTTGATTTTTTTACCCTCCGTCGCAAAATTATTAATTATAATATTATATCTTCAAAATCTTTCCGTGCGTGAGAGCAAAAAAAACATTTAGAAGCACATTGTTCCATTTAAAATGGCTACGGAAAACGACAAACAACAAAAACACAAGCCAGGTCCGTTAAAGCAGCAAAACAAATCTCACAAACATGGAGGTCATAAAACTAAAGGCCAGCTTGATAAATCTAATAAAGGTAAGGTTTTCTTCAAGAAATTAATCGGTTTTAGTAAATTTTAATAACAATAAAACATTAATTAATTGAGAATAACTCAAGCATCTGTTTTTGCTTTATTAATTAGAAAAAATTAACACCTTAGTAAAAAACAATTTTATTATAATTTCGAATTTTCATAGGCATAATAACTTATAATTTTTGAATTAATACTTATTCTTTATTTTTTTATTTACAGGTAAAGTAGAGTTGAAATTAATCCCCAAAAAGAACAAAGAGCTTGACAGAAAGCAGAGACGACACCAAATAAATCAGATCAGAAAAAACAAAAGAGAAAATATTATTGAGAAAAAACGAAAAATTAATAGTGAATCATACGCTCCTCATGTTATAGTTAGTTTTTTTCTATTATTTATGATTAAGTTTTTTAACCTTTGTATATTTATAAATAATACTATGTTGAAGCTATTATATATCAATGGTTTTTGAATTGCTCAAATCAATAACTGTGGCGTTAAAAGTTATTGGTTGTCTGAGCATCTGAATATTTTTAAGCATGATTTGAAATACAGGTTTCATAATTCAACTTATCAGGAATTTTATTTAAAGCGCTGCTAAAAGTTCGGAATAATTTTTGGCCGTAGCAGCAGGATTGAAGGTTCAAATCCTGGCTCCGCCTACTCAGCATATGAGTAGTAACTCTTCCTGAAAAAAAAGTAAGAACAAAGGAATAAATTTCTCTTTATATGTGCAAATTTTATGATGTAAACATTGGAATATGTAAATAGTTGTTAGCAAACCACTTCTTGCTGATGTTTCCTCTATATCAACAGTTGGCTCAAGTCGGTTCATTTTGGTCAAAAGCTCAAAAGCCTCTGCTTTTTTTTTTTGATTTTAGTAGGATCATTGTTAAGCAGAAGAAGAGTGACCTAAATAGAAAATATTTATTGACCAATAAACACAATCAACAACTCTTGAAAGGCTCTTAGAAACATTAACAAATATTTCAGCAGGAAAATTTGAATTTAAGACTTCATATCAATAAGTTGCTGTAGAAAAGAAGTGTAAGATTTCTTGAAAGCAGCAAGTTTTACAGCATCTCTATCGATTCTACAGCACTCTTTCCTACAAGGTTCATAAATTAGACAGCATATGAAATGTACTTAGCAAGAGAATAATTCTTGATTGTAAACAAGAGTAGATTGAGTTTACATTCTGTATTGATCTCCGTTTTTTTGTCTAATCCGCAGAATGATAATCCTCTTAGAACTAATAATAAATAAAATATATATTTTAAAAATATATTTCAGCAGTTTGTTCAATTAAAGAATTTATAACTATTAATACTAACTTGTTCGATTTCTCAAAATCAAACCTAAACAAGAGATAGATAACTTCAATTATTTGTCGTAGAACTCAGATCTAATACTCTTTTTCAGTCTGGTATTGGGGTAGTTTTATGTCAAATTACCCAGATATTTTTAAAAATGTCACCATATATCTTAGTTTTTGCTGATTTTTGTACAGTTGGGAGTACTTGGTAAAATAAAATTCCTTGAAAATTTTAGCCTCTGGTTCCACGAAGATCCTGAAATATGACCATTTTACTTTTAACAGTTACTGGCCAGGCCCCTCTTGTCCCTTCAGAATTACAATGTTTATTTATAGGTTTCAAGTTACATAAATTTCAAAAATATTTGATCTTTTTACTTAAAAATTTGTACCTGGCTATTTTCAGGGGTGGCGAACCCAATAAAATGGTCAGAAATGTAAAAAAAAAAAGTACCTGTATTTATCAATTTAAATTTTTTAAATTTAGGCAGTTTTTTATATACCTGATTTTGATGCTCAAGAAACCCATGTGATCTATATATTACACATCATTTTATATTCATTGATTTTTCAAAAAATATAAAAATTTTGATCTGCAAGTAGATGGATTTCCATATATGGATAATGGGACACAGTTCACACTTTTTTGTAGTGGAGTATTGCAATTGATTTTTAACAACCTTCCAGATTAGCTGGAGCTCTGAAATTTTTGGCATTTTTGTAGTACCAATAAATGTGCATGTTAAAATTGTTTTCAGGCCCCAAGATATTAGTAAGGGAGGACTAGGGCAAGTGCCCCACTTTTTGTATTGGGATCTTGTGATAGATATTCCCCTACTTTCCAGACAAACTGGAGCTTTAAAAATGACCAGAGAGTCGATAAGGCCGGGGCACTTTATTAAAAATTAACTATTTTTTATTGAATAACAGCTATTAATTTTAGTAATCAAAACAGTGTTACTGTTTTTAAAAAGCTAAAAATTTAAAGACCGGAAGCATTTTCAGATGTTGTACTTCACTATCACTTAAGCCCTGAGCCCTGCAATTGCTTTTTTTTATTCACCCGGCCTTATTAATAAGTTAAGTTAATTCTTCCCATTACAATGCTTTATTATTTTTGTTTCTATTTTTGCAAAGAAATGTTCAAAAGTTTTTTTTTTTAAACTTGACTTACTAATTAGAGCATGAAATGATCAAAAATTATTATTTTAAAAAGACTAGGTTATTTTTTTTAACAATTTTTTTTGCAACTTTTTGAAAAAAATGTTTATATTATTTAAAAATATTATAGTGTTTTCTTTTCAATAATTTAATTTTACTTTTCAATAACTTGAACAAAATTTGTTCATTTATTAAACAATCATTAGAAATAATTTGTAAAAGCGTTTTGTTTTTAGATTTTAAAAACTTTAAATAAAACGTTTCAAAAGATAACTTTTAAAGGAATGCAATTAAAAATGTAACAAAGCATAATTTTCGCTTTGAGTTTTTTGTTTTTTGAGTTTTATTTTAAACCTTCTATATTTTCTTTTTTGTAAAGTATTGTTTACTTTTTTCTTTAATTTTTTAAATTTTTTTCCAAGTTTAAGTTTAGCTCAGCATTTCTTAAACAGTTGTAGAGCAATAGCGTTTGATCTCATGCCAATCCTGTCCAAGCTTGATAATGGGGCATGGTCCCCACTTTTTTGTAGCAGAGTATTGCGATTGATTTTCCACTACCTTACAGACTAGCTTGAGCTCTGAAACTTTTGGCATTTCTGTAGTCCTAATGAATGCATGTTAAAATTATTTCTAGGGCAGACGACCAGGGGGTCCATGGGGCTGGGGCATTAGGGTGGGGCATGCCCCAAACATTTTCTCAAAAAAAAAAAAGATTTTTTTTACATTTTAAGCAAAGTTAAGATAACTTTGAAAATATTGTCTTTGAAAATTTTTTTTTGGTTTATACTTGTTCCATTTGGTTTTTTTATTCAATAATCTTTTTTAAAATGTTGTAAGAAAGTTCATCTTTATAAGAATTTTCATTTGTAATTATATGGATTATAAAAAGTCATCTGTCTAAAATAATGAGTTAACAGAATTTTAGAAATTTATAGACTTTTAAAATCATTATTTTAATTAAGATTTGTTAATTTTTAAATGTTATTATTAATATGTACAGTTAATTTCTGATAATTTGAACTCCAATTAACTTAAAGATTTGTTCTTGAATGATATCAATTTTTTTTTGAAAAAAATTATTTAATTTTTGCTTAAATTGAACATTCGTTTAGTCAAACTAATTTCTTTGGTCCCTTGGAAAACTAATTTACCACTGCAGTTTGGAGTTTTGTCACAACAAGAATTTACTGTACTCTTATGATTTTAAAAAAGATCATTGAATATAGAATAATCAAAAACCAAATGAAACAAGTATAAACCAACAAAATTTTTCAAGGCAATTTTTTCAAAGTTATTTTTACTTTGTTAAAAATAAAAAATAAAAAATTGTAAAAAAATAAGTGGGGAATGGCCCCCTGTGCCCCAGCCCTATGGGCCCTTTGGTTATCTACTCTGGAAACAATTTTAACACACACTCATTACATCTACACAAATGCTGGAAATTTCAGGGCACTTTCAGGGCTGTTAGTCATGAAGGTAGTCAAAAATCTAGAACAAAGTTCTTATTTTTTCTGGAATATCAACGAATATAGAATGTTATAAATTTTTTTTGATATCATCAAGACCACATGGGTTTCTTAAACATTAAAAACAAAAATTAAAAGAATTGCCTAAATTTATTTAAGTTAACAATTACAGGTTAATAATAATTTCTTAATAATAATTTTTTACATTTCTGTTTGTTTTATTAGATTCGCCACCCCTGAAAATAGCCAGTTAAAAATTTTTAAGTAAAAAGATCAAATGTTTTTAAAGTTATGTGACTTGAAATCTCTAAATAAACATTGTGATTCTGAGGAGACAAGAGGGGCCTAGCCGATATTTGGTAAAAATAGAATGGTCCTATTTCAGGATTTTCTCGGAGCTAAAGGCTCATTTTTCAATGAATTCTTATTTTACTAAGTACTCTCAATTGTATAAAAGTCAGCAAAATTTGAGATGTATGGTGACATGACCCAGGTCAATTAACATTGAATTATCCATTGCTAGATAAAGTCTAAATCAGTCCTTCCGACTATAAACTTTTTTATCTTGCACAAGTGTTGATATTTTATTGGACTTTTGATTATAAATAGTTTTTTTTTTTATTATTACTCTAAAGAAGAGGGCTTGAGTTTTTAAAATGCTCAATCACAAAGTAATGAGTTCAGATGATACCAAGTTTAATGGCTATCAATAAAAAAGTGCACTACAACAAGTGTATAATCAAGTAGTTGGTCCCATTCACTAAGAAGTTTTATAGAGCTAATAGATATGTATTTTAGCTTAGTTTAGCTTCACACTATGCTTAGTCATAAATTGACTGTGAGGCAGTAAATAAATTAGTTAGGGGGCAACCAAAGAATTTGGTTAAATATGTTATTATGGAGTTAATTGGCTTCTTATTTTGTTTTTATTTATGTGTGTATATATTAGTATTGTCACAGCTGTTAAATAATTTGACTGTCGACTATATGGAATAATATATTTTATAAAGCCTGCTAAATCATCTAACACATTTCTCAAATCAACTAAATGGACTAAAAGTCAATTGAGTCGTTTTCAAGTCAATATATGGAAATAATTTATTTTTTTGAAATAAACTGTAATAAAATAATTTATAAAGTAATTTATATATGCTTTCTATTTTTAGCTTTTTATTTTTTAGTTAATTTCCACATTATATATACTGAAATCTATCATCTATTTAGTTATTAGACCAATTAAAAATTTTTTGGTCCTAGAAATGGACAAAAAAATATCAATTTCTGTAAATGCTCAGCTATAAGTAGTTTAGTTTTTTGTTGTTTTCTCAAAATGAGTTTACTCGGACTATTCATTGAAATTTTAATAGAGTAAAAAGATTTGAGAGAAGAGCTGCTCCAACAATGGGACAATTTATTTCCAGACCTCAATAATTGAGGGACTGCAGTAAATACTTGCTGTAATCAAAGTCTTTACAATCATATCTACGAATTATTGTATAGATGGCATTTAGACTTTGGAGTTTTACAACTTAATTTTGCCCCAGGGCCCAGAGCCAGCATGAAGTGGCCCTATATATAGGTATTTATGAAGTAATTATTGAAATACATGACCTAAAGTTTAATTACGTATAAAAAATTTTTTTCTGTAGTTGTTAAGGTGCTCCCAGAAGTCCTTACGGTCTTGCCACAGCACCGCGGAAAAGCATAAATAATGCCTATATGCTATGAATTAAAAAAACTTTAAGAGAGTAAACAAAAAACTAGGTAATAGTTATAATAGTACATACTATTGTTATTAAATGAACAAACAAAAATTAAAGATTGAAAAGTAAAATGGAATAAAAAGATAAAAGAATTTTAAGATTTTATCTTGACTAAATTGACTTTTAGTTGATTAGTAGAAAGTCCATAGTCGATTAAATCGATTTTTCAAAGTTGACTAATTTTGACTTTCAACTAGTCAACTTTTAATTGATTTAGTCGAAGTTGATAACAACAGTGTATAAATATATACATACATACATACATACATACATACATACATACATACATACATACATACATACATACATACATACATACATGCATACATACATAGATATACACACAAGACCAATCTTAAAAAAATGGAATCTGTTATTGTTAGATCAAGAATATTAAATGTTTATTAGAATCTAAGCATGGAACATGTGTTGGATTAGCCCCATCATCTTTAACTAATGATTTTAGCTGGGTTAACATTAATAAATCTTTGAGAGTTAACAGATGAATAGCCCTGTATTCGCAATACCTTATAATTCGCAAACACCTAACTTTAAAAGTTACGTGTTTGGTAATTAGGCCATTAACAAAATTGCAATTGAATTTAATTGATTGAAAAATATGGACTTGCTTTTAAGCACAAAAAAATTCAAGAACCAAACAAAAAAAAATCTTTGTACTCTTAATATGGCTTCGAAATGTCACAATATTGGTTGTGCTGAATGTCAATTGTAAAATTTTGTTTCATTTTTTTAAGGCAATATATTGACTGTAAAAATTAGGGAATAAGGAAGATACCTTTCATTAGGTATTATTCCCTTTCAGTTTTTAAGTTAAATTTACCTTTTTATTGTTTATTTTTATAATACTGAAGAAATTAATAATAATTAATTAATAAATAATATATATATATATATATATATATATATATATATATATATATATATATATATATATATATATATATATATATATATATTTATATTTAGGCAGTACTCTCTTTATCTCCTGTGTGTTCCTGTGAAGCTGTGATTGCAAAAATAGTTGACTTTGATGACTCCAAAACAACATTTTTTAACAATAATAGAACAACTATTGTGTAAGTTTTAGCAAATTTTATTTTTTATTTTTATTTTATTAAAATTATATATATATATATATATATATATATATATATATATATATATATATATATATATATATATATATATATATATATATATATATATATATATATATATATATATATATATATGAGTCATTTCATATCAAATCACCTAATGGTCCCCAGGGTATCTCCTCACATTTGCTTCAAATTTTGACTACCTACAGCTTTTATGAAAAAAACACAATCCTGAAAATTTTAGCTTGATTGACCAAACCGCTTAAAAGTTATAATTGAATTAGAAATTGATAAAAATTTGAGTGTCTGGAACTTACAGTAGATTTTTTCGTTTTTTACTAGATAATAACTTTTGAAATAAAATAGATGGTCACCTGAAATTTCTTTGTCACCACCAGTTTTTAAAAGATTATCAGAGGCAAAAAAAGCATTAGATCAACACATGTACCATTTTGAAGATCACAATATAAATGCTGAGCACCACTTCTTTGCTACATCCCATGGCAAAAGAGAGGGTTATAACCACAAGTAGCCTCCTCATCTGTAGTGACCTTCTTGGTCTTGGGGAGGTGAATTACAAAAAAAAAGAAAAGAAAAAAAAAAGAATAGGAGTAACTATAAAAAGAGAAGCAGCAAAAGTAAGTCTACGAGCAGCAAATGCAAACCAGATTCTCACACCAAATGAACTGTTTACATAGGCTGAAAAAACATTAAAGGTGTTAAATAATTCAAGTGATAATATCAATAATCATGAACTTAATTTAACCTAAAGAAACAATATGAAAAGATGAGGACAGTCCCAGGCACAAGAAGCTATCACAGTTTTGTACCAGGTGTAGAGAAATTATTTGTACGGAGAATGTCTAGCGATAATGTCTATGATACCCATTTGCTGAATAGTATTAACTTGGCAAAAAAAGATCCTTCAAACTTTCAACCTGGTAAATACATTGCATGCTTTTATGATGATGAATGATACATAGGGCTTGTACTTAAGATTTGTAATGAAAACCAAGATGTTAATGCAAAATCGATACATAGAAACAAATTAAATTTAAAATGGACTAACGATGCACGATCAAGTCAATGTTGGGTTCCGTTTGGCAAAGTAATATGTCAAATAAGTGCCCCATCCATTAAGGGTAGATATGCTTGTAACTACAAACTTACTAATAATGATTATGAAAGTATTATGAGTTATGTAAATCAGAGAGAAATTAGTGTACTTGTGTTTCATGTGTATATACAATTCTTCTTTCAGCATTTTTTATTTTTTTGAAGTATAATATAACTTGCGCTATTAAGTATCCTTTTAAACTAAAAAAGTATTGCACTCAAGATGCTAAAATTATGCCATAAGATAGAGTGTAGGTCTTTAAATTTTATTTGGTGATGGTCTATATATAGAACCTTGCCAGTAAAAAGTTTCATAATTTATTTTTACTGTCTACGCTACTTTCAATGGCTACAAAGTGAATCTAATTTATCGTATTTTTTAAAAAAAGTGATATTTTAAAAGACTGCTGCAAGTGCTAAAATAACTTTTAACACATTTTAATTTTTTCCACAAGTGATTACTCTAATTACACAAAAGTAACAAAAAATTGGCACAGCTTGTCTGTTGGTATTGAACTGTAGCACATTGAAGTTTCCAATTTTTTTCCTAATATTACGTTATTTAGCAACTTTGAGGTACAAGAACTCAAAAACTGTTTAAAATCAGTCAAAAACACCTATAAAGATTGATAGTTTGGGTGAAAAACTATTACCCTAAAAAATTTCAGGTGATCATCTATTTTATTTCAAAAGTTATGATCTAGTAAAAATCGAAAAAATCTACTGTAAGTTCCAGACACTCAAATTTTTCCAATTTCTAATTCAATTATAACTTTTAAACGGTTTGGTCAATCAAGCTAAAATTTTCAGGATTGTGTTTTTTTCATAAAAGCTGTGGGTGGTCAAAATTTGAAGCAAATTTGAGGTGGTACCATGGAGCACTTT
>NC_088931.1:53395000-53525000 GCF_038396675.1 Hydra vulgaris
ACAGCAAAATAAATTTAAATACGTGTAAATAAAAATATGATAAAAATTAAAAAATAGTTATATTTATGATAAAAATAGAATATATATATATATATATATATATATATATATATATATATATATATATATATATATATATATATATATATATATATATATATATATATATATCAGGCCTTGTTTTAAATAAAAAAATGCTTAATGCATTAGCTTAAAGTGAATTTGACATCATAATATGCTTTTTATTTTTTATTTTTTAAAGACATTAACTTTTTTAAATTATTGGATCAACATTAATTACCTCAAAACAAGTTAAATGTTATTTAACTTCTTTTTTATTGTTACTATAAGGGAATTTTTTCTTTTCTTTTCTTTTTTTAATATTAAATAATTAAATTTAATATTATATTTTTAAAAATGTTTGATATTAACAAATTTCTTTTCTCGACATTTGCATAAATGAATTAAAATATGTTAAATTTTTGAATTTTTAAATGATTTTATTAATAAATTTCTAATTGCGGGTTTGCAACTACAAATGATTTTTAATTTAAAAAAAAATTAGCGAGTAACAAATAAAAAATTATGTTAATTTATTTACTTTATTTATTAAAAGTTTATTATTTAGTGTTATGTTTTGTTGTGAAAGCAAAGATTATTTTTCCAAACATTTATTAAAATTATATCGCTGTATATATCATTTATTAAAAAATAATTGTCGTGATTTAATTTGCGTTATAAAAAAAGAGTTTAACTTACATTTTGTGAAATGTTTTTATACAGTCGTTTCTTTAAATTTTAATTTTGAGTAAAAAAAAAATGTTTAGGAAGATAAACCGAAAAAACAATTGCGATAAAAATGAGCTAATTTTTTTCTAAGAACAAATAAATTTTAAATCTTGAACAATATTTTTATAGTAATATTTTTAAATAAATTTGACAGTTAAGTTAAACCCAAGCATTAACTTTAATTTTAATTAACTTAAATATATTTTTTAAATCAAAGTTAAATTATATATTATTTGATTAATTTATAATTTTTTTATAAGAATAAAATTATACATTTTTATTAAATTAGTTTTTAATCATATTTTTTATCAGAATAAATATAATATTATGATCTTTGGCTCAAGCTCAAAGTATTAGCGTTTTCCAAGCAAAAAATCAATCATTACAATAAAACAAAATAAAAATAAATTTTTAATTTTAAGTTTTTTTATTAGTAAGTAGTGCTTATATCTAACATAATTGTCATTCAAACTTTTGTAACAAATATTTTTACACAAACATCATTCAAAAGTTAATGTGATTATTTTTAAATTACTTCTTTTATCTTACCGCTTAAAAGTTAAAAAATAATAAAAAGTTGGTTAACCAAAATCACTTACTGCTTGCATAAAATCGCTAAAGGTGTTCGTAACGCATTAAAAACAAAGCCTGTATATATATTATATATATATATATATATATATATATATATATATATATATATATATATATATATATATATATATATATATATATATATATATATATATATATATATATATATATATATATATATCAAAAAGTGGCATTATTTCCAGATTAAAATCAAAAAGTGGCATTATTTCCAGATTTGCGAAAATCTGAAATAAAAAGTTCTGATTAGGCAACTCTTTTGCAAATTGTTCATGTTTTCATATTCTGAAAGAATTTTTCTTTTTAGACCACTTGGCGCTTCCCCCAGATGCTCATTTTTTTTCAAAAAATGAGCATCTGGGGGAAGCGCCAACAATTGTCATTCTTTGAAATTCTCATTTCAAAAAATGACAATTGTTCTTCAAAAAATTGTCATTTTTTGAAGAACAATTTTTCAGTGAAAAAGCATTAATTTTGAACTTTTATTTTATTTCTTAAACCGCACCGGTGGAATTCCATATATTGTATATCAATCGGAAGAATATTAAACAAGCTTTCAGAGTTTAAAGCGATCCCAAAGGGCCAAGACAAGTTTTTTTTTAAAAGAGAATGTTTAAAAAAAAAAAATGTTTGGGCAGAATTTTTTTAATTAAAACAAAAAATAAAAGTGTACTAAGAAAAACTTTGTTATTTTACTCGAAGCTCGCTGTCTTCATGTTAGCCATTCTCCCCGTATATTTCAAGTCTTTGAAATATATGCCGCAATTTACAGGCATAATTTATTCAAATGCGTTTAATTCCAAAGAGTTTTAGTTAAAGACATCATTGTAGAATTTCAATAAGAAATCTGAAAATTCTTTTTTTTTTTTTTTTTTTTTTTGTCAAATAGAATTTTCTAAAATTATTATTATAGATTACTAAAGAATTTGCATAGTTAGTTTTTTTTATATAAAAGTTTTTTTTTATCCTAAATTACTCTAGAATTTCTTTAGTTATTTTATTTTCTAAATTTCGCGAAGTTTGCATTTATATATAAATAAAATATTTCCGATATTTTAAGCTTGTCTATTGCTATAAATTAATTTTTGTGTTATATTTATTGTTATTAAATGATTATTTAATTTTGAATTATTTAACACTACCGCAAGCCGCTGACAGCGACTTTTGATTTTTTCAATATGCTTCACAATTTATCTGAGTATGCTTCACAATTTATCTTGTTTTGTGTATAAATTTTTACTCTAGACACATAATTTGTTTGTTCTTAAGGTTTAATTAATTCTCTACATAATCAAGAACAAATAAGAGCTATATTGTGTTATTATAAAAAGTTATCACTTGACAAAGTTAAAAAATCTTGAGTAATCCTGGATTAAAAAAAACTTCTTTAATTTTAATTCTAAAATAAAGCTGTGTTAACACTGTAAAATTTAGCTCGTATAAGTGTATAAGTATCTTATTGTTCAATGATGCGTGTTAAAAATTTATCTAATTAAAAAGTCATTTGTTTAGCTTTCTATTGATATATAGTTTGTGCTTTTACAGAGATTTACTATTCAAATTTTAGTTAGATGTCAATGTTATGCCATCCAAATTTTATTCAAAAAAATGTGCGGTCGCAGTATAAAGTTTAGCAAATAAATGCTATTAATTAACCTTATGAAAGGTTTATTAACAGCATTTATTTGCTAAACTTTTTATCGGGTACAAGTATTCTCAAAATACTTATTTAATCATGCGAGAATATATTTAATGAAATTCATTTTTTAAAACATGTATTGCTTATTTTATTTTATTTTTTAAATTAAACAATTATTGGTCAAGATTGCAAAAAAGTGTAGCATTGTCAAGTAAATTTTAAAATTGAAATCATTTAATGAAAAACTTTTTATTGCCAATTTTGGTAGTTTTTTGGTTTGTAATTTTAAGAGACAGGTTTTAATGTAAAATACTTGCCAGATATGACATAAATTGGGAAATATTAAACATGTTTTTTAACACGCGGTGCAACACATTGACAATTTTAATTGCCATCTGTCTTGAATTATTGCCATAAAACATTATTTCTTTAATTAATAATAAGCTGTCTGTAAATTTACAAAGTGTAAAATCTATAAATATTTAAACTAAAAAAGTTTAGGAATTCAGCAAATATCTTTAATAAATATCTGTAAATTTGTTAAGTGTAAAATCTATATGTATTTTCCAACTAAAAATTTAAGAATTCAGCTAATATTTCTAATAAATGATGTCGTTTACCAAAATTCTTTATTAAGTAAAAATTTAAGAATTTGTCATTTTGATAGGAGAACAAAAACGTCATAGTAATAAACGGCTTAGATAAACTAGAGTAAAAGTTCACATTGTTTACATAAAAAAAAGAGTCAGAATATATAAGGTGATTAATGTCTTTTTTGAATATTTATTATATTTTAACATAAAAAACCTTAAATTTGTTTGATTTTCACGCTCTATAAAAAAACATTCTTTTGTTTAGCTTCTTATAAAATTTATAGGAAAGTCATACGATTGATAGTAAACGCTTATTTTAAAAAACAAATAAAACAAAAACAAATATTGATTCAAAAGAAATAAAATTCTACAATGACGTTATTTACTAAAACTCTTTGGAATTAAATGCGCTTGAATAAATTATAAAGTCTGTAGATTGCAGCGTATATTTTAAAGACTTTAAGAGATTGGCTAACATGGAGACAGCGAGCTTTGAGTAAAACAATAAAGTTTGTTTTTCTTGGTATACATTTATTATTTTGTTTTACTTAAAAAAAATTCTGCCCAAACATTTTTTTATCATTTCCTTTAAAATGAACACAACCTGTCTCAGCACTTTGAGATCCCTTTAATGTAAAATGTTTCATGCCATAAATAAGCAGAAAAAGATTTTTCAACTAGGAAATAATAGCACACTTGAATGTAACTTATTAAATTGTATGTTTCTGTAAGAATCTGAATACGTATGGATAAACTTCAACCCTTCTTCTTTTAATCCAATATAGTTTTTGATGGCGCCCGGACCCGCCCAAGAAAAACTATTTTCAATTTAGAAATGTTTCTACTTAAATTTTTTTTTACATGACAGCCATTTTCAATTAAATTCAATAATATTGTCATAAAAAGATATATTTGTGGTAACTGAAAAACTTACTATTAATATAACATCAAAATACTTCCTTTAAATCGATATAATCTCAAAATCTTCCGCAAGTTGAAAGAATTTAAAAAAAATCTTATTGTTGATTTAAAATTGTGTAAATAAATAACAGGGCCAGCGAATCAGGTTTCGAAGTGGGATGGGGGGTATAATCGTCAATTTCTAAAAAAAGTTCTCTATATCTAAAAAATTTCTTAAAAAGAAAGGTCCTTCAGGAGAAAAAAAAGGAGGACCAGTGCCCCCTAGTCCTCCGGTGTCATTGGCTCTGAATAATAATGTACAAACTGTCTTAAATGAAATTAAAGAATAAAGATTTTGTTTCTTTTATGACTAGTGATATTATTAAAATCTTGTTTAAAAATTTTGGAGAAGAAGAATATTACGAAAATAAAAAGTGCTCAAGAAGAAGAATTAGAAAAAAAATTATTAACATTACAAACCACATACCAACAAAAAATGAAGGATGTTCAATACTCGAAACATAAATTTAATATAAAGTCAACATCCTGGTTAGAAAATGAATTTAATTTTGAATTTGAAGAACCTTTCAAACATATCAGAAAAGCCAGATTTAAAAAGAGGACCGCATACATTGCCTTTTAAAGACAAAAGAAGACAAGCTAAAGGAATAGCAACTTCAAATCTGTATGAATACAGCAAGATACACAGCCAAACAAATAGCTAATAAAAACTTAGAAAAAATTATCAAGTGCATTATAAAAGATTAACAATTTGTATATGTTATCAATAAAAACATCAACAAAGAAATAAAAAGAATGTCTCCAGAAGAAGGACTTGCTTTTCTAATAAATAATGTTTTTACTTAATCTCAGTACATGGCTATAAGATTGGAAAGTAAAGAGAGAGGTGCAGATATTTATCTGTTTTACAGCGATTTTCTGGAATCTAATAAAAAATGTAGACCAAATAATATGCACATCTCTGACAAGGAGGCAAATGTGCCATTACAAAATTTTCTAATACATACTGTTCAAAGAATAATAGAATCACAAGTGGCGCAAATCATATCTAAAATTATTAATAAAGAAAAGGGCATAATTGAGTTGATTTTTGTTGTAAATTAGGGATTTGAAGGAGCCAGTAATTTTCCCCAATTCAATCAAAAGTTTAATGAAGTTATCTGATATTTCATCAGGCAATTCACTTTTTTTTGTTACAACTGTACACTTAAGATTTCAAACATATGACTAGGATGTGTTATTGGCAAACCCAACTTCTAATTCTGTTAAATTTTGCAGACCAATGATCTTAAAGTATGCTAAAGAAAGTAAAGAACTTATTCTTGAAACAAAAATTTTGGTTGAACAACGAATAAACTTCCTCATTATAAGTTAGCTATCCAATGGAAAAGTTCCTAATTCTAAGGCTCTTTATTTTTAACAGCCATCAATATAAAAAAGTTTTAGTGGAAATCACTGAAGCACCGTTTAATCAACCATGTTCGCTTTGTCAAGCAACACCTATTGAAAGGAGTCACATTGAAAACTACACAAACAAATTATTTAATATTGAGAAAGCATTTTTACTCTTTGGAATAAGTCCACTTTATTGCTGGATCCATTTCATGGTAACGGGTGATGCGGAAGTTATCGGACAAAATAAAAACGTCAATAACTTATTTATAAATAAAAAAACAAACTACTATTATATATTTTTTAAATAAAGCATTTATCTTTTAATAAAAATATATTATTTTTTATATGAAAAAACACTGCCATCTGCAATTGATCTCAATTTTGCTCTGACGCCTTTCATATGCGACTGTAAAAAGTTTAAATCAATTTCTTGTAGTTTTAGTTTAATGCGATCAATCATTTGTCGTAATTGTGTTAATTAAAAAACAATTAAAATCATGGTCAACTCACTGTTTTTGCTTGAGGCACATTTGGGGGATTGGATTCTCATTTGTCGTATAAGTTGGATATTATGCAATGGCAGCAAAAGGAAAAATAAATGAAGATTTTGTAAAAGATCGAAAAATTTTGGGAAAAATTAAATTTACAGGTAGACAAACCTTATCTAGGTGGCACTGGTTCATCTAATAATAGTAATACTGCACACTAAGCATTTTCTGATTCAAAATTGTTATAAGAAATATTGATCTTATTGTCTATTTAAGAACAATATTATTATCTTTGTTCTGTCAAAGTATAATTAATTTTGTCAGTTGGAATTTTTGATGAAAATGCAGGAGAAAGTCTTCACAAATGTCACAGAAAAGATTGGATCATGCAAGAAAAACATCAAGAGATAACAACTTAACGGATGTTTTTTATCAAGGTTTAGAAACATCTTATATTTCTGGTATTATTTTGAAAAGACTTTTGAAGTCTGTATGTAATTAAGTACTACCAGAAGTGGTGTTGGAACTTTTACTGATTGAAAATTCCATAAGAAGTAAGGATGTTAATGAAGAGATTTTACCTGAATTACTTGATGTTTATCGACAATTAGATTGCATTGATATAGAAGCTGATAGCAATTTATGCGAAGCAAATAAATACTCAGCAATAATTATAAAATTTACTTTTAATTGAAATAGTTTGAAACTATTATTGTTAAATGATATCAGTGCTTCTGTTTTGCATGTTTTTTCATATTCGGTAAGAACTTTTTCTTGGAAAAACTTCTTTTGTATTTAAAAAAAAATCAATTTTTTTGATTTTATTTTTAATCTAATAATATTATTTTATGTATGTTAAGAAATTTATTTAAAAAAAGATTGGAGCGTGATTTTAGCACTGATTAAAAATGTCTGTCATGTTTTATGCACAAAAAAAATTTTAATCAATTTAAGTAGAAACATTTCTGGGCGGCATTAAAACCTATATTGGATTGAAAGAAGAAGGGTCAAAGTTTATCCACGCATATTCAGATTCTTACAGAAACATTTAATAATAAAAATTTAATAAAAGTTACATTCAAGTGTGCTATTATTTCCTAGTCAAAAAAGTTATCTTACACAGCATTAATAAAGTATGAAATGTAATTTTATAAAACATTTTCTACTAAACTTTGAAAGCCTGTTTAATATTCTTCCGATTGATATATAGTATATGGAAGTTCACTGGTGTGGTTTAAGAAATAAAATAAAAGTTCGAAATTAATGCTTTTTCACTAAAAAATTGTTTTTTTAAAAATTACAGCTTTGAGCGTCTGGGGGAAAGCGCCAAGTGATCTAAAAAGAAAAATTCTTTCAGAATATGAAAATAAGATCAATTTGTAAAAGTCTTGCCTGATCAAAACTTTTTTTTCAGATTTTCGCAAATCTGAAATTAATGCCACTTTTTTATTATTTCAAACCGCTATGAACCCCTGTATATGATAAAATAACACTGGATTTAAAAATTATTTGAATAAAAAGTATTGTTAGGGGTCCCCCAAAACCCTTGAATATTTAATGGGTCCCTTGTAAAAGAAAAATAAAGTATGTCTCGTTGGGTCTCAAAAGAAGCAAAATTATATAAGAACTTTGAAAATAATCATCATTTCATAAAAAAATTGTTATTTCGGATTTTAGTGAACAGAAAATGACTTTTTTTTAACTAAAAGCAAAAAATAGGGAATTTAACAAGATTTTTTGATTATTTTTTTTTAGTGATGTTTTTACATACGTATATATATATATATATATATATATATATATATATATATATATATATATATATATATATATATATATATATATATATATATGTATGTATGTATGTATGTCAACTTAGTTTCTCCCCGCAGCGACCTTGCTCGGCAAGGTTCGTGTTTCGGAGTTAAAGAGTTGAGAGAGGGTTGCACCACGAATAACAACTAAAAAATAAAAAACACAAAAAAATGAGTAGCCTCCTCGACTGTAGTGGCCCCCTCGGGCCTTGGGGAGGTGAATAATCTAAAAAAAAAAAAATGTATGTATGTATGTATATGTGTGTATATATATATATATATATATATATATATATATATATATATATATATATATATATATATATATATATATATATATATATATATATATATATATATATATATATATATATATATATATATATATATATATATTATAAGGTATTTATGGACCACTCAAATTAAAACAGCTAAAAGTTCAATATATAGCTTTTGATATGATTTTAGTTTTTATAAAAATAATTATGCATTTAGTACTCTTTGAACTTGAGAGAGCTCCTTGTTTTGTCTAATCAAGCAAAACAAAGTCGCCATGTAATTTCAATCACTTTATTATGATACTTCAATAAAGAAACATAGTGATGTATAGAAAAAGACTTAACCAAAAAAAAAAATTTTTTTAAGAATATCATAATCAGAGCATTTCATTTATCTATTATAATGGTGTGCATGATACTAGAATTGTTTTCAAATTTTACTGATTTTCTTGATTTAAAATATGTGTATTGACTTTTAAATTATATGTATTAAACATACTAATTACATAGAGAGAAACGCAAAGAAATTTTGTTAATTTCAAAACTTTAAAAAAAGTTATGCTAGTGTTGTTTACTACGTAAAGTTTCTAAACATTTTTAAAAAAGGGAGGATTTATAACCAAATTAATTAATCAATAATCTTTATTCAATTAGCCACTACCATTAACAAGATGTAAGTAAGTAAAAATATTTTTGTTAACAACCTGTTTACTCTGCTTCAACAAAAAAAAGTTAAATAATTTTCAATTATTTTCATTAATTCTGACAAAATTGTAAATGTTCTTAAAATTTGGTATAATGGTTAAAATATGGTTAAATGAGGTAGTGGTATTGTGGTTGAGCACTAGATACTTGTGACACTTTTTCTTAGAACTGTTGCCATTTCGAAGTTGATGGCTTTGAAATATTTGATGACGTTTGCACTAAGCTTGAATATTAAGTTTTTGATGCTCTGAAAAAGTTGCACTTAGTGTTTTATAACAAGCAATGAGATACTATTGCATCATCTGTTACTTTAATTGTCTCAACAGTTATCTAGAGCAACATATATAATTTTTCAGTCCATTTTTTTTATTCTATCAAAATTTTTCTAATATAAGATTAAAGTTTCTTAAAGCACATCTTATTTCTATGCAATAACATAATTATTTAAAAGTCATCAACAATTCCCTTCATTGATTGAACTAAAAGAATCAATAGAGCACATATTATAAAATTAAAAATCTAAATATTAATAGTTAATGTATAATGTGCTTAGTTGCTGTTTAATAAGCTCAGTTACAATTGTTATAACAAATGTAATTGTCTAAAAAAGTATTTTCTAATGTGTAATTGGCTATACATGTCTAATTCGATGCACTTAGTGACAATTATTAGTTAACTGACGTCAAATTCAATTGTTTTAAATTTTTGATTTGATATTGCAAAAACCAGCTTATATATTTAATTTGAAATTATTATTTTTTATTAAATTGTTTTTTTATTAATGAGCTAGGCTGTTATGCTAGCCAGCTATTTTTTATAAATAAAATTCTATTTAAAATAAAATGTTAAATGGTGTAGAGCAAGATTGCCAACTATGTCAGCCAAGCAGTTTATTAAGTAGAGATCTGAAAGCATTTAGTCCCAAGAGATTTTGCTGTTGTTTATCTAGGTTCTGTTGTCTAGCCTTTCATAATTATTTAGAAAACAAGTATTTCAAATATTTAGTGTAATGTCATGTAAATCTACAAATATCTTATGCTAAGTGCTATTTCTTTGCATAATTGTAGTGATGTTATTGTTTTAATATTTTGTATTGATAGACAGCTAAGCTTACCTCCTGTTGGTGTCTATCGTTAAAAATGATTATGGTTAGTTTCATTACTCTATCAAACTTCTATTATTCAAGGCAGGACAACAGTTGATATTACCATAATAAAATTTGTTTAAATCACTAAATCTTTGTGTTGTTAATAATTTTGCTCTTTGAATAAGATTTTATAGTTTTTTTTTTTTTTTTAATAGATTGATCCCATTGCAAAAATGATATTATAATAAAGTAATTTTTGTCAATATAATCTTAAATGTTGATATAATAACGTTATTATTTGAATCATCATTCCTATCGGTGAAAGTTTTATAAACATTTTAAGTTATTATAATATAATTTTCTTTATAATAAGCTGTGCTTGGTTCACCCGTCCTGTAGATGCCAGCTGCTTTAGCTGATTTTGAAAAGCACCTTCATAACAGAAATTGTGATGTCTTCAACATTAATTGTTTACTAAGATTGCCAAATATTAAAAAGTGTTGCGTTTTAGTCTTAAAGATACAAGCTTAAATATATACTTTTTAAGATATACATATATTTTTTAATCTTTTTAGTCATTCTCTATACAATGATTAAAAAATGTTTAAAAAAAAAAACTAATTTACTCAATGCAAAATTACATCGAATACAAGGCAAAATTTACTACAGATATTTTATGCTACATGTTTATTTATTTTTTTTGTAATTATTTTTTGCCGCCATATTAAATAAAATAAAGATGGTTTCAGTAAAAAAAACAGAACGAAGTTTCAAATTTTAAAGTTAAAAAGCAACAAATAGACAATGAAACTGAAGCTTCAATATTATAGGAGCTAAAATATTTAATTAAGCCAACTTTTAATATATCCACTTTGTTATGCTATGTGCACATATAACACTCAAGAAACGCAAAAGAAAAAGATAAGTAAAGAACTTTAATAGGGCTAAGATCATTATTTTCTACAATTTTCTAATATCTAAAGGATATGTAGAAGTTGTTCACCAGACCTTTCATGATCCTATTGAGTCCGGACTTTCTAGTATGAATACATAATAGAATTAATTGCAAACATTTTGGGCAAGCTAAGCCAAAGTCAAGAAGCAAGTAGTATTTTCTATAATCAGTATGCAAAATTGCTTTTGATGACTCTAGTTAAAATTAAGCATGTGTTTCAGCACTTAAATTTTTCTTAAGATCTGAAAAGCTAGCATCAATTTTTTGAGGCCAGTCTGTCAGATCTTATTGAAAATTTGATTTTTGTTTTTTAAATAAACAAAGAATCTTAATTCATTTTCATAAAGCGCAGGAAACTGACAGTCTAGCTTGAGCTATGAGTTCTCTAGGATCTGGAGCCTAGCAATAAAAAAGTTGTAATTCAATAAACTTGTTTAGAACAGAAACAAGATAAATAAGTTGAATATTGTAATATTTAAAATTGATATATATTTGTTTTATTTTGTAATGGTTTATGATAAAATAGGAGCGATTGCTCAGTGCTGGTAAAACATGCACACAAACAAGAAAGGTATGGCATTTACCTCCACTCTTTCTTTGCACACTTTCAGGGTTCTTTTTGCTCTCTCTAGGAGTATCAGTGTTTTCTGACGCCAATATTAGGATAACAATAAATGGATCCAAGTACCAAGTATGGTTCCTCCAACATTAGAGAATAACTTCAGCATCAGGTTCAAACTGATAGTAATAACACATTTGCCAGTAATTGTTTTAATCTTTAAATTAGATTATAAAATATTTTAAGTATTTTTAAGTTTTTAAAAATTTATATTTTTTATTTAAACAATTAACTTTTTCATGGATTCATCAATTCATTTTATTTTTTATTTACTGTTAATGATTAATTTGTATAAGCCTTTAATTTGAATTGAACAGGCATTTTCAAGTATGGCAACAAGTTTTAAATAATAGAGAGGTTTGACTAAGGTAAAGTTATATTTTCTGCATTTGCTCCAGCCTTGGCAACAAATTCTTTTCAATCAACTAATATCTGTTATTTTTGATTAACTTGGCATCGCAAAGAGACAAGTTTCTTAGAAATTTGGCAAAGTCTTTATTTAATCATTAGAAAGTTGACAAAGCCTTTCTTTATTGATTCTTTATTGTTATCTCATAACACAGAAAATATTGACTTATTATATAAAATGTATAACTTTAAAATATTGATTCTAAGAGAACATTTAACAAGATTATTTGTGACCATCTTTTTATGGTTTTCCTTCAAAAATAGACAACATCCAATCTTTTCTTTAGAGTCAATCTGCTTCTGTATTTATTTTTACAAATATTCAAAGAAAAAATGCATCCTTTCTGTAGAACTTTTCTATATCCTGCATTTTAAATTATTTAAGTAGTTGATTATAAAAGAAATTTTGAGAAACAGTTTTATCTCAATTTAAAACATTAATTTTGAATATTAAAATAGATATAAAAATAATTATAGGTTATTGTTATATTTATTATAGTCCCCCTAAAAAATATGTATATAAATTTAAATAAAATGTTTTGAAACATTTAAATTTCAAAATAAATTATTTTTGCTATTTAATATCTTTGAGACAATTTTATTTTTAGTTTTGTATTTAGCAGGTTCATGCAATTTAGCTTACTTCATGCACACTATCATGTAATTAGCATCTATGTAACATCTATTTAATAATTGTTTAGGTCTCCTCGACATCGTTATCGCATTACAATTATAAACTTGGATAATTCTGGGATAAATTCCATATTAGATTCTGCTAAGGTTGTTTTAGTTTTTCTGTTGCTCCAAGACATTTTTTATTTTGTTTGGTTTCTGTGCAAAGTGTTTCTCAGTTTTATTTTTTCAATTTTGCATTAGTTATGATAATTTGTTAGGTAATCAAGTATCAAAGTATTGAACTAAAATGATTCAAGCACATTGGTATATTAAGTTGTGTGTCACTCATCTTTATTTTTGTTTTATGCTATTTTTAAAGGTTGCTGACTCATTTCTTTTTGTGGTGCCTGCAAGTGGTTTAATTGATGAAAGCAGTAAAAATCTCATGACATGTTTAATAACACAAGGTTTGCCTGCACATTTGGTTGCTGTTCAGGTAATTTTTATATTGGTTATATTTTTTGTATTGGTTTATATTTTAAAGCTTCAGTTGCATTAAAATTTATACATATATATATATATATATATATATATACATACATACATACATACATACATACATACATACATACATACATACATCAACCCTCGGAATTAGGGTCGGCATTCGGCAATGTCGACCTAACTGTCGACCTGAAAGTGTTTGAGGTCGGCAAAAAATTGCCAACCTCGTTTCTATGTTTTACGGTTAGACCTTTGTATCAAATAATTTTTGCCGACCTGATGCCGACCTCTAAAAGAATTAGGTCGGCAAATTATTGCTGACCTCAATTTTCCTAATTCCGAGGGTTGATACATACATACATACATACATACATACATACATACATACATACATACATACATACATACATACATACATACATACATACATACACATATATATTTATTCAGTAGCGTACAAAAATTTGACAGACATAACAACAGGTCAGAATATGACAGGGTAAAAATCTTTGACTTTTACCAATATTTAAGCATATACTTTATTAAAGCCAACATATTATATACTAATTAAAAAGTTTTTATGTTTACTATTTCTTGATCGATAGTTCTAGTATATCAATGGAGCAGATCAACACTGTCATTAAGTACCAAAACACTGTGTCCACATAATTTTTTTAAAATATTTTTTATTAATAAATATTCATCAATCAGTGACGCGTGTGTTGACTAAATTTGGACATTAAAATAATAGAACTTTAAGAAATATTTAAATAATCAGTAAGACTTTCTGGCAGAAAGCCTTTACATAACTGAAATCTAAAACTCAATTTTCTTGTAAAAACAAAAAGTAGACATACGGTCTTCTGGTTCAAGCCTGGTAATATATTGATGGCTTAATCCGCAAACAAGATAGCATCACTTTTTTTTGTAAAATCAACTTAACAGATTTTCTTACTTCTAAGATAAAATTGTACAAAAGTGTTATTTTGTTTTTAGTAATGATTTTAAATACATTTTAAATGATTTTAAATATGAAAAGAATAATAAAAATCCATGTAAGTGTATATATGGGAAATGAAATAACTTGATGTTGCTCCTGCACAGTTTGGTTTACTGGAATTATCTTGTTTGCAGATAAATATATATATAAAGGCTTTGGCAGGAATGGCAGTCTATAACCCCCTCCACACCTTTGTAAGTCAGCTTATGCAGACAAAATGAGGTCTGCGCTAAGTAATATTTTTTGGTAAAAAAAATTTTTAATATGTGGATGTTTTATATTTATTTATTCTTTAAAAACTTCTCACTGTAATTTCAACATGTATGGAAAGCGTTAAGTTTAACTTACTTTTTTTTATTAAAAAACTAAACAATTTAATTTAGCATGTGCTAAACAATCAAAAAAATTTTACTTAATTTGATTGATGTAGTATTAAGTAAAAAATAAAAAACCAAATTGAACAGTTTTTTCAAACAATTATAACTATTTTGTTTTATTGTTCCAATTTAAAAGTTTTATTATCTAATTAATTAGTCTTTTAAAAAGCAGGCAAAATATATGCCAACTTTGCAAAAGAATTTAATATGTTTCAGGTTTTCAGTATTTGCTGGAAAATTCAAAAACTTAAGCGATAAGAATTGTTATATAATAAAGAAAAAATTAATGTGTTTTTCTTAATTGATTATTAAACGAGTTTGTCATACTTAATAGTTTGTCTATAATTAAATAAACAAAGTTATTGGTTTTACTATATCTGAAATAAGGACAACAAAGAACTCAACATACATCTGAATAATGTTTATTAACTCTTTACAGTAAAAACACTTTCTGAGAATAAATAAACAAATCAAAACAAAAACACATGCACACACAAAGTAAAATGCATGCAAATAACTCTGAGTGAGAAAAAAAGTGCAGTGTAATTTTGGAAAACTATTATCTTAACTTAAAAAGTATCCAACTCAATTAATCAAGTTTTAAATACATGTCTTATTAAATGATTAGTTGCACTTGTTACTATTCTCATATTCAATGAAATTTTTATTCACAAAAAGAAAAATGAATGAACTTCTATGATAATATAGGGTGATTCCATGTCAATTGATCCAGAAATTTTAAAAAATGCCACCATACGTCTTAGATTTTGCTGATTTTAATACAGTTGAAGTATGCAGTAAAATAAGAAATCTGCAAAAATTTTAGCTTCTAGCTCTAGGAAGATCCTGAAATATTATACTTTTAGCAGATATTGGCCAGGTCCCTCTTGTCCCCTCAGACTCACAGCTTTTATTTAGAGGTTTCAAATCATCTAACTTTAAAAATAATTGATCTTTTTACTTAAAATTGGCTAAATCTGGCTATTTTCGGGGTTAACTTTTTTAACTTTTATAGTTCATTCTTTGTTCAAATAACATGAGTAATCCCAAATTTTAATTGAAGTAGAAAAGCATTTAGAAAAATTATAGTGGATATTCAAATAATACAAAAAACTTTAGAAACTTAAACACTTAATTAAACATATTAAAAAGTTCTGTCCTTTGATGAATCTATCAACGACAAAAGCTCAAATTTGTCAAATGGATTTACTCATTTGATATTGGAATAAAGACAAAATGCAAGTTAAAGTGAGGTATTGGGAATCAACTGATTGGGAAATTAAAAGATATTCAAATTCAGACGTTCCAATGTTACCTCACATGAATGGTGATCTTGTGCAATTGATTAAAAATATTCTTAGGGTGTTCATTAAATCTGAAACTATTGAGGGTTGCTCGAAACTTACCAAAATTGTTCTGCAAAATAAAGAGAACTATTTGAAACCCAGTGAAATCGATATTGGGTTTATTGCTGAATTATCACTGTCAAAGTCCAGAAAGAATGATGCAGTTATTTTGAATTATATTAAAGAATTAAAAATTCAATGCATGCATATTTTGATTTCAGCTGCTGAAAAGTTATTTAAAAGATGTCCGCTTGATTCCGTGGTTGTTAACATGAGTACTTGTTTGGTACCAAACTCTTATGCTCAAAAAAATAGGAATCAAATAAAAACATTGCTGCATCATCTTATCTCACTTGGAATATTAACTGCTTCTTATGCCGACATAGTTATCAACCAGTTCTCAAAGTTTATGTCATCAGAATTTGCAATTAATCGTGGGATGTTTTGATTAGCTATGATCGATAATAAATGCCTCGATGATTTTTCTTTCAAAGACATTGACATAAAAAAGTATCTAGAGTTGTCATCTGTCATTAAGTTGGTTCTGACTCTGAGTCATGGACAGGTATCAGTTGAACGGGGGTCTAGTGTCAATAAGAATGTGGTTACTTACAATATATCAACAGATGGTAATGTTAGGCAGTGTCTTGTTTGTGATTTCATGCTTACCAATAACCTCAACCCCCAGATTTGATTAGAAATGAAAGTTGCCTTTAAATCTGAACAAAAATACCACCTCATGCTTGAGGCAGAAAAATCTAAGAATAAAAAACATCAAATGCTAGATCAGAAAGCTATTATTTTGTCTTAAATTGAAGAGCTAAAATCTCAAATGGGTCTCCTTACAAAAACTTCATTAATGCTAGAAAAAGAGTTTGTTTTAATTATGGAACAAGCCAAAAAAGGAAATAATATATCATTGGTCAGCAAAGCAAATGCTTTAAAAAGGAAAAGTGTGGAGAAAATTAAAGATGTTGTTAGGTTGGAAATATTATTCATATTGGAGGAAAAGAGAAAGAAAATTAATTGTTGCTTTTTGACAATTTTTTTTGTTGATATAAACTATTATTTATGTTGATATTTATGCAAATATGGCAAGTTGAAAAACTTCAATTATTTTTTGAAATTAGATTTTGCATAAAAGTTCTTTGTGTTTAATTGAGCACATATCATGAAGCAGACCTTTTTTTAATTGTTTTCTTTAGAAGGATTATTTCAAAAGTAATATGAAAACTCAAGGTTTATTATATTCATTATGATTTTTGTATTGCAATTTTAAACAAATTTAACCAGAAAATTGCTTTGCACTAAAAAGACTTTTTATTCTTTGTTTACTCAATTTTTAGCTCATTGGTTTCTAGTCAGTTTCTGTTTATAGGCCCTGTTTCAGAGGTTTAAACAATATTTGTTTAAACCTCTACTTTTTTAGTTTAAGATTTTTAAGATTTTTAGATATTGTTGAGTTAGCAATGGTACAGCTACAAATAGTGATAACAAACGACTTACCCAAAGTAGTCTCTGTTATAGACTAATTATTGCATAGGATATTGAAAGATATTTGTGTTTTCATACAACTTTATATTTGCATTTATTTTAGTTAATTTTTGTTTTGCATAAATTTTAGATTTTTTTTGAAGATCATCTGAAAATAATGTTTTTCTTAGTGTTCATTCATAGTCATCCTTAATAATAAGTTCCATACTAACATGTATAATAAGATCCACACTAATATCCAACTTAACCAATAGCTAAGTTTTATAAGTTTCGTCATTCATAACATGTACAATTTTAGCATAATCATTAATGTAAATAGTAATTTTAAACGTTTTATAAAAACAATTGCAAATGTTGAAAATAATCAGGGAAATTAAAAGGTCAGGGAATATTTGGCTACAAACCCTGTATATATATATATATATATATATATATATATATATATATATATATATATATATATATATGTATATATATATATATATATATATATATATATATATATATATATATATATATATATATATATATATATATATATATGTATGTATATATGTATGTATGTTTTTTTTTTTTTTGTTAATTCACCTCCCCAAGGCCCAGAAGGCCACTACAAACGAGGAGGCTACTTAATTGTGGTTACAACCCTCTCTCAACTCTATAACTCCGAAACACGAAACTTGACGAACAAGGCCGCTGCGGGGAGAAACAAGTTATGTATGTATGTATATATATATATATATATATATATATATATATATATATATATATATATATATATATATATATATATATATATATAATACAACTTCTAATTACAATAAGAGTTTTCTGATGAAATTTTAAATGCAATAAAAAATATAATAAGAAGATCTTGATACTTTTATTATTGAATTTTTTATATAGGGTTTAAAAGAAATGGTTATCAAAAAGCAAGTTGATGCTAAAAAGAGATTAATGAAAGGATTAGGAATATGGCAAGTATTATGTAGTTTTTACATACATTATTATAAATAGTAAAAGTATTTATAAATTTTATTTATAGTATTTATCTCATAATAAATCTCAAAGATAATAAACATTTTTGATTTTGTTATTGTTTTTTAAAATTAAATCTGCTAATTTGAGACAAAATAAACTTTTCTTCTAATTAGACTCTTGAATCTTATAGCCATTCTCTTCCATTCATTCCAGTTAAACAGGTTAACCTATTGTTAGTCATTTAAATCACTCCAGCTTCCTTTGCTAAAATAATATCTCAATTAAATTCTTCTACAGCTTGTAGTCCAGACAACATTCCAGACAAAACGTCTTCTTTTTTTTATCGCTTTGAACTTGAATTTTATCCCACTTCTGTAACAGATTGGGGCTTGCAGTGGCTTGTGAATTTTAACTCCAAAAAAACTCAGTTATTTACTGCAAAACAACTATGACAATGCTGTAGACATTCTTATATTAATGAATGGCAACCCTCTCACTGAGTCCTCTTTTTTGTGTCTTTGATTATCTTTTACTACTGACCTTTCATGGAAAGCTTCTTTATAATGCTTGTCATTTTCTTACTCCTGGTTCTAGAATACTGTTATCATATTCGGGCTGGTTCTTCTAATGATTCTCTTTCTCTTCTAGACAAGGTCCAACTACACATGTAAAGATAGTTGGATCCGGTTCATCTGCTAAGCTTTTCCCATCATCCTAAAGTTGCATCTCTTTCTCTTCTCTACAAATACTATCATGGTCACTGCTCAAAGGAGCTATCATCTCTAGTTCTATCAACTAAAACTCATTCTCTCTTGATTCTTCACTCAGCAAAGTCTCATTTGTTTACTTTATCTGTCCCTGCATGCTCTAAAAACTTTTATTCATATAGTTTTTTTCCACTCACTTCAAACCCGATCTCCCATCTTCATGGTTTCTTGACTCATACAACCTACAACTTTTCAAGCTTTCTGTCAACTGTTTCCTTGCTATATAACTCTTTTCTTTTCTTTTTTCTAGTAACTCCCAACTTAACACTGGTTGCTTGCAGCCTTGTTGGGAGTGAATCAGAATTAAAAAAAAAACAGTATTAAGTTAAGTAGTAAAGTTTTTTTTTTTTATTTAGTTTTTAAAAAGTTTGATTTATAGTTTTGTTTTTGTAAAATATTTGTTTTTGTTATAGGTTTCCAGAAATTAAGCTACACTCAATTGACAATAGCCAAGTATGTAAATTCAACAAAATTAAATTAAAAGATTTCTAAGTATTATAAATTATTCTTTTATTTGAAAGAACATTAACAAAAAAGTTTATAGGTTTTATGCTATGCTGTAAGGAAAATCTTTATACTAACAGCAAATAGTCACCTATATAAATAAAAATCAACGTCATTTTGTCTATATTATAATTTTTAGCAGAAGAAACACATAGAATTGATCATTAGTAAATAATTTGTATGTTAGTATGTCACAATTAAATTTTAATATCTACTATGATTGTTTGTTATTGTTTTAAATGATAAATTCCAGTGATTATTTAGTAATATTTTAATTAATTTAGCAGTTAAAAGTGTTAAAATTAAATAAAAACTAGTTCAATGAATCATATGAAATCTTTTTATTTTTATTTTGAATTAACTAACTTATTTAAAAACAATTTTAACATCAACTCCAGTGTAACTTTTTAAAATTGTGATGAAATTATTCAAAGGTTATTCATATTTAAAAAATTATATTTAAAATATTATGTCAAGTTATGAATAATGTAAGTTAAAATATATCATAAAATTATATGTTAAATGTTTTAATTATAATTCTTATTTTTTTTGCCAAATAAAGTAATATGTTTGTAGTTCTTCAAAATCCCTTTAAAAATATGAAATCTTTTAAAAATTTACTATTCGGTGTGTTTTTGTATTGATTTTGATTTTATTTTTAATCCTTAGGATGCAGAAGTTGTTATACGGTTGTTGATCAATAAAAAGTCAAAGTCAATACATTATCGGGAGCATAGACCATATCTTATGGCAGAACATTTGGAATTTGTTGAGGAAGATGTTAGTACATTTTGATGTAACATTAAAGGTGTAGTTATGTAGTGTTAAAGTGATTACTTTTGAGAGGCAAGAGGGACCAATACATACATATATATATATACGTATATATATATATATATATATATATATATATATATATATATATATATATATATATATATATATATATATATATATATATATATATATATATATTTATATATATATTCTAATAAATAAGACAATTTTTGTTAAAATCATTTATTTTATAAATACATGTTTCGACTATATCATAGCCATTATCAGTTAAAATATATTAAAATGGTTAAATCAAATTAGTAAAATTAAGTTGAATTATTAATAATAAAAAATACAATAAAAATCCAGTTAAATAATGTAACAAATGTTTTAAAAAGATAAAAGAACCGTTAATGTCAAAAGGAACTAGATTGAAATTGTCATTTTTACATGGTTCATTTGTTTATTAATAGTGGGTTTTTCCCACTCCATGTACATTCTTTCTTTGAATTTTAATATAAATTTGTTGGAGGCCGAATCCAAAATTAAAAAATTAGCATGATTAAAACTATTATTATCTTCTGACGATAATATAAGTTTCAGATCTATCGTATCATCCATTGGTACTTATAATTATCAATTAGCTAAATTTCTTAGAGAACAAATATAACCACTAATACCATCGGAATTTTGCACTAAAGATTCTTTCACTTTTTATAAAGAAATAAACTAAGCTAGCCTTCATAAACATTTCTTAGTATTTTACGATATTACAAGTTTATATACCAATATTCTACTACAAGAAAAAATAGATATTGCCGTCAATAGCATTATAAATAGTAAAGTTAATCTTAAAATTAGTAAAAGTGATTTAAAAAAACTCTTCAATTTTGCAACATCTCAAACTCATTTTCTCTTCAAAGGACAAATTTATGACCAAATTGATGGTGTTGCTATGGGTTCTCTCTTAGCACCTGTTCTCGCTAATCTTTTCATGGGAAAATTTTGAAGATAAATGGCTCAAATCATATAATGGAGAAAAACCAGCTTTTTATAAAGGGTATGTACAGTACTATTCAAATTATTACGATAATTGACAAACAACTTGTTTTTTACACTAAAAACTGGTTTTCATTCCTCATATTCAATATATAAGCCCAAATTTAGCAAACATACATGTACTGCATACAATTTACTCATTGTGCATATGTTTTCAGTAGTTGGTTGCACCACCCTTGGCTTTTATAAGCGCTGCAATTCTATTCGGCATACTTGCATAGTATTTGGAAATTAACTGTGTGATATCTGGATTGTGATACCATACATGATTAATGTGTTCGATTAGGTCACATTTGTTAGTGGTGGTGACCTTGTTTACCCTGTCTTTCAGATTGTGTCATATCCCTTCAATTGGGTTCATATCAGGACAACTTGCCAGCCAGGGCAATACTTCCATACTGATTTCAACAAAGTAATCCTTGATAATCTTTGCTGTATGGCAGGGTGCCCCATCTTGCATGTAAATGCAGTTCCCATCAGGAAACCAGTCCTCTAGTTAAGGAATCAGACAAGTTCTCATCACTTTCTTGTATTGTTTCGCATTCATCATGCCATCTGCAATGTAAGGACGTCCAGGTCCTTTGAAAGATATCATGCTCCAAACCATGACTTTAGTCAGTTTGACCTTCTGTGCCAGACACTGTGGAAGCAACTCTTCTTCTGGCTTCTTCTGGTCTTCTTCTTACATAGCGGCAGTCGTCCAATATTTCCAGTGTTGATTCATCCGAAAAACATACCTTAAACACACACATATACAGTGAATTACACAGACTATTATTATAGGCTTACAACTGTTACAATTATTCTCATTCTAGTAATTTAAATTTCTAGTTAAGTTTAATTTATTTAATTCATTTAATTTGTTTGTCACTAATCAAATTTAAAAATTATTTTGCTGGACAGTATGGAATTACATTTAGACAACTCACCATTTTCCAGTCCTCCGCTGTCCACGTGGCAAATTTTTTGGCCAATAATAATCTTTTCTTCATCATTGCAGCGGTCAATTTCGATTTCTTTCTTGGTTGGTATGCCCTCAAACCAGCTTCAATTAATCTTCTTCACACTGTGCTGCAACTTATCTTAACACCTAAAGTGTTTATTTCAACCATCAATCTGCGTGATTTCATCTTGCGATTAGGACTTTTTATGGCCGCCATATTTGGCGTCCGACGGGGCCGGCATTTCTGGGCCAAATCAATTAAAATTGATTGACTTTTCCGAAAGTGTTCGACTGTTCGGTTGTACGACTTGTTCAGCATTATTATCTCTATTGATTTTATTCCATTTTAATCCAAATTATTCACCACAGCTTTAAATTATTTCAAGACTTTTGCTATTGTTTCGCAGTGGAAGGTATTAAAGTTCCACCACTAATTTGGAACACATCAGGCCGTTGTAGTTCTGAGGGAAGAGAAGAGATATTTTACATAAGTGCTAGAGAGTGCAAGGTAAATTACCATATTCGGACAGGTGTCCAGTATTAAGAATTGAATTTCAGAGGGGAATATGATTCAGTGTCCAGTTCTGTGTACAATAAGTGTCCTTTAAGTGTTCTGTATGTTGTTTTGATTATTGTGTTTTGACGTTTCTGGGGTGATTATTTAGTTGACATTTACCGGAAAATAAATGTGTTACAATTAATAGTTAATTGTTATAGTGTAAATATTCATTTTTTCTGGAGATTCTAAGTTATGGTTACTGTATATTTTAGTTTATAGTTGATATCGTTTAAATCTTTGTTTTATCCTAGTTTAAGTTTTTTTTATTAAAATCACGATGTATGCGAAACTATGCTACGGTTGTACTCTTGTTGCTTGTGAACAGATATCTGAAGAGCATGAAACGTGCGCACATATGAACGTTAAATATTTTGTTTATTTCCATTCTATTGTTATCTTGTTGTAAACTTTTAATGGTCTATTGTTCTATATACGCATCATAGCTTTGTATGTGACCGCAGAAAAGTTGAGTAATTCTCCAGGTGTGTTTTTCATGCTTTTTTTCATGGGAATAATTTTTTGTTTGTGGTTTTATTTTCGATTATTCACCACAGCTTTAGATTAATTCAAGACTTTTAAAAGTTTCATTCTCCTTGGACTACAGGATATTGGTGAATATTAGTTACACATTTTCGAGAACTTATTACACAAAAATACAAAATGGCGCATGTTATAAAAGATATCTATGAGACTTCAGATGAAGTCATTGAACTTAATGCAATTTTAAATGAACAAATTTCCAGTGGTTCTGTTCTTTTGAAAGCGAAAACTACTGGTGTAGGCAAGTCAGAAGTTTGGATGAATTTTTCTTTGCTCTTTAAATTACATGCCACCAAACCTGTCAAAAATATTGCAGTTTGTAACATTTGTAAAAAAGCAGTTCACCAAAAGCCAAGTAGCACTACTACTTTGATCAGACATTTAAAAACACATGCCCCAACAGCTCAAGATCCTTCACAGTCTAATTTGCCAGTAATAAAAAAGGAAAATTCTACCTTCAAAACATCTGTGCAAGTTCATAAAAACCACAAGAATGCGATGTTGAATAGTTGTCTTGCGTTATTTAGTACTGATCTTCGTCCATTTGTAACAATTTATGGGGAAGGATTTGAATCTGTCATAAACACTGCTATTCATCTTGGTGCTACTTATCGAGGACATATTACTGCTAAAGACATTCTTCCTTCCAAATACAAAGTTGCTGAAGCCATGAAAACTAGTGTTTCAAAGTCTAGAATCACAATCAGCCAAATACTCAAAGCGAAACTAGAAAGAAGTGGTGTAGGCATAACTACTGACATTTGGACTGATGATTTTCACAGAAACTCATATCTATCAATGACGCTGCATTGGATTGAAAATAATCAAGTACAGGAGGCGGCAATGGCTTTTTCTGTGTTACCTCCTATTTCAAAAACTGCCAGTGTCGTCTCTCGATATCTCATTTACAATTTTAAAAAGGTAGATGCTTATACTGCTGGCGGATAATTAGACAAATAATTTTCACTACTGATCAAGGTTCTAATATTTTGAGTGCTTTCAAAGATAGTGGCTTTGTAGTAGCAATAGAAGATATAGACATTTGTCCAGAAATCTTGCAATCGACAAAAATTTCATGTAGCAGCCACATATTGAACAATGTTTTGACAAAACTTTTTAAACCATCTGATCTGAAAATTCACTGCTTTTCTTTGCATGATCTTCTTCACAATTGTTATCAAGTTGTTACATTCGTGAAGAGTGGAAATGTGAATGCAAAACTAAGCTGGACTCTAAAAAAATATGTAGCTACACGTTGGAATTCACATCTGGCACTCTTTAAAGGAGTCCTTCTAATGTATGATGAATTGTTGATACATTTACGAGGAACTAATAAAATGGTAGCAATTGAGGCAATCGACAAAAATCAGTTGGAGGTTTTGGTTAAATTTTTAAAAGTTTTCAAAGCTGCAAGTGATGATTTGGAAGAATCAACCTATCCAACAATTTATATGCCAATTTTGTTAAATTTTAGTATGCAAGATTTCTTTAAGTCTTTCTTCTCATCTTTTGCACAGATTCCTTTGAACTTTACTCCTGAATCAGACAATACTGAGTCTTATGTTATTGATGATGAAACTGACTTGGCAAACACTCTTCCAGTTGAAAACTTCTTGCGTTGGGTTAATGATTCTGACTTTGAAACTTAATATGATTCTCAGGTCTTCACACAGGACTATGAAAACCAAAGAGATATTATTACATACTTGTCAAGTTTTGCAACTGACATTTTGTCTGATAAATTCAAAATAAATCATATTCATTGCATTGGTTTGTTTCTTATTCCTTTTTGCAAGTCTTTCAAAGTCTTCGGACAAAATGCTTCTGCCAAGCTTATAGAAACAAAGGAAAACCTGCGAAGTCTTATACAACATTGTAGTTTTGAAAAGACAAACTCATCACCGACCAATTCTCCACCTCAGAAAAAGCAGCACTCCTTTACCAAGCCTTATTCTAACCAAAATTTGCTTTCACTTTCTTCCTTTATTGACTCAACAACCCCTGTTGAGAATAATGAAATTGAACAATATAGTAGAACTGAAGTTGTGGCACCAAATGTTCAAAATTTAAAAAATTTAGGGAATGAAGCACTAAACTTTTTTTTTAAATTTAATACCGGTATATACTTTACTTAAATCTGTACTAGAAATTACTACGAACCTGTAAATATGAAATACCAATAAATATGAAGAATTACAACAACAACGAAAAATTGTCTGATTCTTGTGTCATTTTTTATTTTTCATTTTTTTGCATGTTCGACGTCTGACCGCGTTCGAGATTTTTAGTTCAATGACTGTTTGGTTATCAATCGGTGTTCGGTTTGACATTAGTTTTTCTGTCTAGTGTTTGGGGTGTCCGGGTTGTTTGACAAAATTATTGTCGCTCGTTTTCATTAGGTCCGAACCACCGGTTCGGTGGTTCGGACCATATGAACACGGGCGAACAGACAAAGGTCAATCAGTCCAAATATCTCTATTCATAATTAAGAATATTACTAACGTTTTTTTTAATTTTTCAAAGTACAAATCTAATATGCAGGCACTAAAATCTCACAGTAATGCCCCAGGTATGATATTAATCATAATACTTATTTACTATAATGCATTTTAATGACAAAAAGTACAAGTAAAGTTTAATTTAAAATTTTTTCTCAATTATCGTAATAATTTGAACAGTACTGTAGATGACATTTTTGCTGCTTTCACTTCCGAAAATCATGCCGATTTATTTTTGGAGTATATCAATAATAAACATAATTCTATTACTTTTACAATAAATAAAAAATTCAATCAAAAATATTATTTTTGGACCTAACTTTAAATAAAACAAACAATTTCACAATTACACTGTTTTTCATAAGAAAACTTGCTCGGGACTCTACACAAACTTTTTTAGTTTTACTTCATTTTCAGACAAAGTTAGTCTGGTTAAATGTCGATAGAGCTTATAAAATAAACAACACTAGTCATGATGTTAACGGTCTTAGTCATGATGTTAAAGTTCTCAAACCCAACTTGTACCCATCTTGGTTGATTAAGAAAATCCATAGCTCTTATATTAACAACACCTATATTGACATTTCATAGCGCACTGAAAACCTACAAAATTATCAATATTTTAAACTTCCTTATATTGGGAAAATGTCTGATTTAACTAAACAAAGACTAAACGCAATCATTAAAAGATATTATAAATCAGTCACCATAAGATTTTTACTTCATTTAGAATTTCAAAAAATTTTTTTGCAAAAGATCCCTTTCCTACAGACTTTAATTCATTCATTGTCTATAAGTTTGAATGCGTAGGCTGTAAATCCTGTTATATTGGCGAAACTACTCACCATTTAAAGACCTGAATAATTGAGCACCAAAAAAGGGATAAAAACTCACACATTTATAAACATATTCATTCAAATGAAAGCTGTTTTAATAGTTTTAATCATGCCAATTTTTTAATTTTGGATTCGGCCTCCAACAAATTTATATTAAAACTCAAAGGAAGCATGTACATTGAGTTGGAAAAACTCACTATTAATAAACAAATAAACCATGTAAAAATGACAATTTCAATCTAGTTCCTTTTAACATTACCGGTTCTTTTATCTTTTTAAAACATTTGTTACATTATTTAATTGCATTTATATTGTATTTTTTATTATATTAATTCAACTTAATTTTACTAATTTGATTTAACCATTTTAATATATTTTAACTGATAATGGCTATGATATAGTCAAAACATGTATTTATAAAATAAATGATTTTAACAAAAATTAAAAAAATTGTCTTATTTATTAGAATGAATATATATATATATATATATATATATATATATATATATATATATATATATATATATATATATATATATATATACATATATATATATATATATATATATATATATATATATATATATATATATATATATATATATATATATATATATATATATATCGAATGTTTGAAGCACCAAAACACTTATCCATATTTGACAGTTTCAAGATAACAGGTTTTCAAAGTTTGAGATCCTCAATTAGTTAAGTAATTATAAATCGTTTCAAAAGATCAGTAAAATTGTAATCTTTGTTTATTTTTAATGTCATTAATAATGTATACATATATACATGCATACATACAAAAATAGTATCCCCTGGTGACAAAAATTTGGAACAAAATCAACGTAAGTAGTAATAGTACAAAGAAAAATTTAATGATTAAAAAATTAGTACAGAGTTGTTAGCAATATATGAAATAATGCTTCCTCGTCATCATGACAAACTGTCAATTTTTCTGTATGTGCAAACATGCGTACTTATTTTAGGCAAGATTTTTATCTATATTTTTTAAACAAGAATAAATTCTTTTTTTACAGTTAATCTTGGTTTTCTCCTTTCCAATTATTTTTATACACATAGCCTTTAAGGATTGACCAGATATCCCCAACAGGTATTAATTCTGGGGCAGATTATCAATTTTCGTAACTTAATGAAAATTTTTTATACAGGTAATTGGTCACAATTCTGGCATATTGTGAAGAAACTAAGTCAGGTCAAAATACATATTTATATGAATAATCATTAATATCTTATATTTTATTTAAACCATTATTTATATGTATCATCATTAATATCTTTTACCATTATTTAGATGTATTATCAAAATATCATCATTGTGATGTTTGTAAGTTAAAGGTTTTAATCTTTTGATGATAAAACTTTTTATTGTAAACTTTTAAAAATATACCAAAGTAATGTTTCCATGGTTTCAAATCTACCACTAAGCAAAACTTTTTTTAGTTTCTTTAATCTCGTTGCTTTTTTTTAATACGAAACAAAGCAGTTTGTTTCGTATTAAAAAAAAAAGTTTAAGTTGCAATGGCATAATTTTTAGGAAATTTTTTAAAGTTATCTTAATTAATACACGGTTGTTCTATATGCAATTCAAATTAACCTACTGGCATTTACACTTAGATCTTTGTATGTAATGCTATACAAATAGAATTTTTTGTAAAATAGATATTTTTAAAATGTTGCAAAACACTTGCCATATTTCAAGATTTGTCAGTTGCTCAATAAAAGAAGTCTAAAATCCTTTCTTTTTTTTTTTTTTTTTTAAATGAGTATTTTTTTCTAAATAGTTTTTAAAATTATTTTTGTGGGTGAAATATTTGGTTCAATCCATTAAAAATGGTATTTTCCTAAATCACTAGACAAGATCAGTACCAAAATAACCAGAGCAAAGTCACTAACCAAAATGTCTATTTCAAACAGTAACTCTTTTTCAAGTTCTTATTTGTTTTTATTTTTTTATTGTTTACTATATTAATGTGTTAACTTTTAAAACAGAATTGATTCGCAGAAAAATTAATATATAGTGTAAAAAAGGCAAACAAGAAGTAAAGCAAAAGTAATAAAATCAGAAAAACAAAACCTTCAAAATAATGAAAAAACTGCCAATACTGTACTCAAATAACTACACAACGTTCTGAAATAAGACATGGTTATTTCAGTACATCAGAAGTGCTGGATTAGCTAGAATAATTTTTTTTTTTTTTTTTGTATACATCTTCGCTTCCAACAAGGCTGCAAGTAGCCACTAATTAAAGTGGGAAGTTACTGAAATAGAAAAGATAACGATTGATAAATGACTTAAAGGATTGCAAATTATATAAATCAGGAAAGCAAGATAAAGGAAGCAAATTCCAAAGAATTGATGTTCGAAAAAAAAACTAGATAAATAAGCGTTTTTGGAGCATTTAGGAACAGTCACAGAAAAAGGATGAGACTTAATTGAATGATGAGTAACACTAGAATGAATTTTAGTAGATGTAGTAGATGGTACAAGAGACACTAGCTCTTTAGAGCAGTGCCCATTATAGTATTTGTAGAAAAGAGAAAGAGAAGCAACATTATGATGATGCGACAATGGTTGGAGGTTGGCTGCAAGAGCAGGTCCAACTATGTTTACAATGCGTTTTTGCACCTTGTCTAAAAGAGAAAGGGCATCATTAGAAGAACCGCCCCAGATATGGCAACAGTATTCCATACAAGGCCGAATTTGAGATTTATAGAGATAAAGAATAGAATCCAAAGTAAGAAAGTGATAAGCTCGATAAAGAGATGCAACCTTAGCAGATGCTAATTATGCAACTTATTTGATATATGGTTTCCGAGAAAGATTGGAAGTAAGAGTTAATCCTAGAAGATAAAGACTAGATGACTCATCAAGTAAATCACCGTTCATAAATATAGGAAGATCAAATTATTGCGATAATGATTGGCTGAAAAAAATTGAGTTTTATCTGTATTGAAGTTCATCAGCCACTGTGAGCCCCATGCTGTAGCAGGAGTGAGATCCTTTTCAAGCTTAAACGCCCCCTCTAAGCAATCAGAGAGTGTTGGTTTCTTATCGCAACAAAAATAAATGGTAGTATAATCAGCAAACAATGCCACCTTAAATGTGAGAATATCTGGAAGATTGTTAATGTAAATTAAAAAGAGTAAAAGGCCAAGGATAGAACCTTGAGGAACCCCTGACGTTACAAAATAAGAAGAGTGCTGTCCATCAAGGACAACTTTTATACTACAATTGGGAAGGTAAGATTCAATAATCTTAAAGATGTTGCCAGATACACCATAAGAAGAAAGCTTATGGAGAAGACCAGCATGCCAAACTTTATCAAGAGCGATGGCCATAACCTCTCCACCTTTATCTAATGCATGATAAAACCTATTGGTTATTACTGCTAGCAAATCAGCTGCAGAATGAGAAGATTGAAATCCATATTGATGATCAGAAAGTAAGTTACTAGATTCAAGATGAGAGATTAAGTGTTTGTTAATTAAAGATTCAAAAACCTTGCTTATGATAGGAAGAAAACTAATGGGACTGTAGTTAGATGAATCAGATTGCTCTCCAGAATTTTTGAAGATAGGGATAACAGATGCCGCTTTCCAGCAGGCTGGAAAACAAGACTCTGATAAGCATTTGTTGAATAGTTTTGAGACGACAGCTCCAGAGAACACTTCTGCAAGACAATAACAGGTATGTTGTCCGGGCCAAAAGCTCATAAGAGTCTAGGCAGGAAATCACTTTATATACAGAAGTTGGAGTAATACGAATGTCAAGCAATGGATCAACCTGTTTAATGGCTATATCAGGTAGAACACAACTAGTGGAACCAAGAGACGATATTGATGAAAAGTTCTTTGCAAACAATTCAGCTTTGTCTTTAGGTGAGGTGACAAAGTGTGAACCATTCAAGAGAGGTGGAATTACAGATTGGCTCTTATTATTGATACAATTAAAGATTCTCAAGAAGTCACAAGAGCCTTATTTTTGAGATGACATACGAGATTTCATGACCTGAGAATAGCGGGTTTTGGCATTAGGCAAAACCTTTTTACATTTGTTTCTAGTAGTAATAAACAGACATCTGTTTTCTGGAGAATTGTTTTGCTGAAAGATATGAAAGTAACTGTTTCGATTGGCAATCGCAGCAGCACAATGTGAGGAAAGCCATGGAAGAAAGTGAGGCTTGACCTGGAATCATCAAGAGGAAATAAAAGATTCCATGCCAGTCTGAATCCACGAAGTTATGTAAGAAGCACATTTGTTGACAGGAAGACGAAAGATTTCTAACCCAAGGCCATCACGAAGAAAATCACAGAAAGAATCCCAGTCAGCTTTACTGTAGTTATAAGAGGTTCCATAATAGGGGGATTCAGGTGATGAAGAAGAATGAGATATTAGTTTTAGAGAGATCAAACTGTGATCAGAAGCACCTAAAGGTGAATGTGGAGAAACTGAGCATTGACTAGGATCGGAAACAAGACATAACTCGAGTAGAAAAGGTAAATGATTTGGGTTGTCCGGAAAGAGAGTTGGAAAGTTGACTATTTGAGTTAGGGATTGAGAAAGGCAAAAGTTGTGGGCTTTAATGCCTGCAGAATCACTGACACTAGAGCCAAGTTATTCTGAGTGGTGAGCATTAAAGTCACCGACAACAACTATATTGGCTGATGGATAAAGAGAGAGGGCTTGGTCAATTTGATCAGAAATAACATCAAAAAGAGTGCAGTCTTAAGATGAAGGAGAGCGATATAGAACAAAGAGAAAGACAATAGAGTGAAGTGGTGCTAAACGAAATCACATGAAAGAAGAGTCTGTGGATTCAAACCTAGTTTCATGACAAATGGGTGAATTCTTACGAATGTAAATGCCCAGGCCAAGCATATGACTATTGGAATATTTAGGAATTAAAGGAAGATAACCAGCAACACTAAGATCACAAGATGAGACAGCTGAACTCAAATTAGTCTCACAAAGAGCAAGTAGGTCTGGTGAACTTTGCAAGAGATAAGACTCAACAGAAGAAAAGTTACTTCTAAGACCACAAATATTAGTGAATGATAGGTTTAGAGAACTTGGTGATGATGATGGTTTTTTGTGTTTTATAGTTTTTGGCACTTTATTCATTTTTAAATTTGTTGAAGAACTTGACTCAAAGCATTGATAGTACTCAGAACACTGTTTAATAGCCCATGCAATTGCCTCATTACTACTAATAAACCCTAAGCCGTAACAATGGACTCTAAATGTGGCCTCCACAATGCACACCAAAAGTACAAACAGGGACACCATTCATGCGCAACAAGGCACTGTTAATACTTTGATATTTTTCAGCTGAACAGAGACACAAGCAAAACCCATGCATTGAGTCAAGAAGATCCAGCATTCAACATCCTAAACTTGAAACAATGTATTAAAAATACATCTGCGCCAGTCTAATAGATGAAGAAAGAGTGCAAGGCTGGTCAACAGATAGAATCTGTTTACCCCTTAAGTCTTTGCCTTGGAGGCCTTCTACAAGACAGTAGCTGGGTGCATTTAACATCTGCCCAAGATGAATATTTTTATAGAGACACCATCTCTAGCCTCTACTCAACCAAGAGCCCCAAGGCAGGGGTGTTTTAAGTCGGAGTTGGCATCTCCTAGCCTTTGTTTTAAAAGGCGTATCCTACAAGGCAGCAGGACATGAAGCAAATTGTACTGGGTTACATGAAATTCACCTCCTCAAGGCCAGTTAAAAGTAAATTGGAAAAGTTCACCTCCTCATAGCCATTTAAAAGTAAATTGGAAAAAGATTTAAAAAACTAGTTTTCAGTTATTGTTTTTAATGTTATAATGTGCACCCGGATTAAATTAGGAATTTAGTTAAATGCTTTTGAAGTAATTTCAGTTTAAAAAAAAAAATCTAAACAATGGTTGTTACATTTTGTTTCCTCCCTACATTTAAGAGGATCTTTTTTGTGTTTTTAAAGAAAAACATTTTTAAAGACCTGTCCCTTTTTAGAGAGAGAAGTTGTTATATAAATATATATAATATAGTATAATATATATAAATGCAGCATTAGATGCGCACTAATGATATCATACAAAAACAGAATACTGCAAGGGCTTCAGTACATACTTCGTCTATCTTATTGCCTGTTGCCGCAAAGGATTGCTGCCATTTGAACCCATCTAAATAATATTTATAATACCCGCTTAAATTGTGTTGATCATCACAATTGGTATAGAAATTTTAAAGACAAAGATATAGACTTAAACATATGTGGAGTATCAGACACTCCATGACCCTTATAATATAGGTCATGGTAAGTCTATCCACATTGACCATTTCTGTACTTTTTTTTTATATAGTCATTTTATTTCAATAATGTTTTAGTAGTAGAAAATAAAAATCTTTAAAATCTTTGTTTTGAGTTAATGATTAATGTTCAATACATTATGGCTTATTATATGGTTTTTATGGGTTTTTTCTTTACTTAGTTTCTGTTAACTTTTTTTTCAGACTATCCGCAGTTTAATTGGATCTTCACCCCATTAATTAATTTTGTTGAAATTAAACTTTAAATGTAAAATCTTCTTTCCTATAAGAAAGTTGTTTCCTTTATGTGTGTTATACGCACAGACTTATTTAATTACCTAAGCATATTAATAACATAAGTATCTCTCTTGATATTTGCGCAACAAATTTCTCGCAGTGTTTTGATGTTTTTAGAAACAAAAGTTCTCTTCATTTTGTTTGTTTTAGTATATAATATCTTTATATATATCATGTATATATTCTATAGAACTATAGATATATCTATAAAATTTTTAAAATGTTTTATTTTGTATTAAAAAAATGTAGAAAAGATTAAAAATAAAAAATGTGCATGAGAAAGGACTTGCACCCCCGACATGCACTTTAAAACTGCAGCAAGCTAACCATTTCAGCTGCTAAGGCATACTATATTTACTTATTTTAACATAATAAAATAAACAAAAGATGGTATAACTTTATAAAATATGCAGTAGTGTTGCTACTCTTTCTGGCCATTAATTTGGGTGCCGTGACTTATGTGCAAACATGCATGAATGAGCATTAAGTTGAGCATTTGATATATATGTGTATATATGTCTGCGTGTGTGTGTATTTGTATATATACTTATGTGTGTGTATATATATATACTTATGTGTGTGTATATATATATATATATATATATATATATATATATATATATATATATATATATATATACATATATATAGATAGATAGATAGATAGATAGATAGAAAGATATATATATACCACAGGGAAAAACAGGCACATGTCACATTTTCCAACTATTTGAGTTATGTCCCCCCTACTATATAAACATAAGCCTGAGGGTTAGTAAAAATGCAAACCGAAAAAGGCCTATGTAATGCTACACTTAGTGTCCCAAGAAATATAGTAAGAACAAACATAGCGACTTTCAGAGACAAAATTTCTTTAATCTCAAAAGTGGAAATGTGTGATATGTATTAATCTCAAAAGTGGAAATGTGAAATAAAAAACTCCTAACCTGTGAATGTCAATTGTCTGAGTGTTCACGATTATTAATCATAATATTATTGATCAAAATAATTGATTAGTATTTTTTTAGATCAAAGAAAACCATGGCACATTAAAAGTTTCAGGATTTTTAAGAGGAAAACCTCTATCTGTCAATGGATTAATTCATCTTCCTGATCTTGGTGATTTTCAAATAAATCAAGTAAATTTATAAATTGCTATAAAACTTAGTGTATAAATTGTATAAATATATATATATATATATATATATATATATGTGCGTGTTTTTTTATTTATATTTTGTTTTAAGATTGATGCTCCTGCTGATCCGTATGCTATTAAAAAATCCAGAACACAGTCGATGGTAAAATTTAAAACTGTTTAAGTGTTAATAATTTTTTTAAATTTGCAACATCCTATGTAAAGGTTTTAAGTCTCATTTTATTATTTATCAGTATAAATTTAAATTTTTAGGTATTTTTGTAAACTTAAGAAAGTTTTAATGTTGTTGATTTAAATATTTAGGAACATGATGTTGTAATGGAAGAGGAAATAAAAGTACTAGCAGTTGCTGATCCTTTAAAGCAAACACCTTTAAAAGTTGAAGCAGATATTGATCATATGGAGGGAGAGCAAACTTGGCCAACAGAAGAAGAAATCAAAGATGCTCAGGGTAAATAATATATTTTTGGTATAGGAATGGAAACTTATTGCTATCTAATAATAATTGATAATGAAACTGAAATAACCAAAAAATTGTTTACACTTATTGTTGGTTTTGTGTCTGATGCAGAAAAAAAAACCCTATTGAGGATATATTTACATAGATTTTGTAAATAATAATAGAAATAATAATAATAAATTAACAATAATAATTATTATTAAAATAGACAGTTTCGTATGTTCGAATATAAAGTAGACATTTTCATATGTTTAAATAATATATCATTGCACAGTGAAATCCTTTCATTATTGTCAAAGCAAAACATAAGTTTTTTCTTGTAGAAGTGGCAACATGTAACCCAGTACAATCTGCTTCATGTCCTGCTGCTATGTAGGATACACCTTTTTAGGCAAAGGCTAGAAGTTACCAACTCCGACTTAAAACTTCCCCTGCCTTGGGGCTCTTGGTTGAGTAAAGGCTAGAGATAGTGTCTTGATAAAAATACTCATCTTGGGCAGATGTTAAATGTATCCGGTTAATGTCTTGTCGAAGGCCTCCTAGGCAAAGACTTAAGGGGTAAACAGATTCTATCTGTTGACCAGCCTCGCTCCCCTTCTTCATCTATTAAGCTGGCGCAGATGTTTTTATAATACATTGTTTCCAGTTTAGGATGTTGAATGCTAGATCTTCTTGACTCAATGCATGGGTTTTGCTTATGTTTCATGATTATGCTTGTGTCTCATGATTGTGTTTTCATAACTCATTCTAATATCTCATAATGAGGGTACAGCTCTAAAACTCAGTTTTATGGTTCTGAGGCCGGCTGATAGTCAGCTTTCCTGAACTCTTTAGTAGCTCTCAGAGAGGCTGATTCCATCAACAGCTGAAAAATATCAAAGTATTAACAGTGCCGTGTTGTGCATGGATGGTGTCCCTGTTTGTACTTTTGGTGTGCATTGCACAGGCCACATTTGGAACCCTTTGTTATGGCTTAGGGTTTATTAATAGTAATGTGCCAATTGTTTGGGCTATTAAACAGTGTTCTGAGTACTATCTATGCTTTGAGTCAAGTTCTTCAACAAATTTAAAAATGAATAAAGTACCAAAAACTATAAAACACAAAAAACCATCATCATCACCAAGTTCTCTAAACCTATCATTCACTAATATTCATGGTCTTTGAAGAACCCTTTCTTCTGTTGAGCCTTATCTCCTGCAAAGTTCACCAGACTTACTTGCTCTTTGTGAGACTAATTTGAGTTCAGCTGTCTCATCTTGCGGTCTGAACTCAAATTAGTCTCACAAAGAGTTTGATGGTTATCTTCTTTTATATCTTAAAGACTCCAATTGTCACATGCTTGGCCTGAACATTTACATTCATAAGAATTCACCCATTTGTTGGGAAACTAGGTTTGAATCCACAGACTATTCTTTTATGTGCTTTCATTTAGCACCACTTCACTCTATTGTCTTTCTCTTTGTTCTAATTCGCTCTCCTTCATCTTAAAACTGCACTCTTTTTGATGTTATTTCTGATCAAATTGACCAAGCCCTCTCTCCTTATCCATCAGCCAATATTTTTGTTGTCGGTGACTTTAATGCTCATCACACTGAATGGCTTGACTCTAGTGTCAGTGACTTTACAGGCACTAAAGCCCACAACTTTTGCCTTTCTCAGTCCTTAATTCAAATAGTAAACTTTCCAACTCTCTTTCCGGACAACCCAAATCATTTACTTTTTCTACTCGAGTTATGTCTTGTTTCCGATCCTATTCAGTGCTCAGTTTCTCCACATTCACCCTAAGATGCTTCTGATCACAGTTTGATCTCTCTAAAACTAATATCTCATTCTTCTTCATCACCTGAATCCCCCTATTATCATACCTCTTACAAATCTTTGAGTTAGAAATCTTTTGTCTTCCTGTCAACAAATGTGCTTCTTACATAACTTCGTGGATTCAGACTGGCATGGAATCTTTTATTTCCTCTTGATGATTCCAGGTCAAGCCTCACTTTCTTCCATGGCTTTCCTCACATTGTGCTGCTGCGATTGCCAATCGAAACAGTTACTTTCATATCTTTCAGCAAAGCAACTCCCCAGAAAGCAGATGTCTGTTTATTACTTCTAGAAACCATTGTAAAAAGTTTTGTCTAATGCCAAAGCCCGCTATTCTCAAGTCATGAAATCTCATATGTCATCTCAAAAATTAAGCTCTTGTGACTTATTGAGAATCATTAATTGTATCAATAATAAGAGCCAATCTGTAATTCCACCTCTCTTGAATGGTTCAGACTTTGTCACCTCACCTAAAGACAAAGCTGAATTGTTTGCAAAGAACTTTTCATCAATATCGTCTCTTGGTTCCACTAGTTGTGTTCTACCTGATATAGCCATTAAACAGGTTGATCCATTGCTTGACATTCGTATTACTCCAACTTCTGGATCTAAAGTGATTTCCTGCTTAGACTCTTCCACAGCTTGTGGCCCAGACAGCATACCTGTTATAGTCTTGCAGAAATGTTCTCCGGAGCTGTCGTCTATACTCTCAAAACTATTCAACAAGTGCTTATCAGAGTCTTGTTTTCCAGCCTGCTGGAAAGCATTTTAATTCGAAATAGGAGTACAACCTTGAAACCTTAAAGGAGTACTTCTTAAAAGTTTCTCTATAAGGAGTCCTCCTTGCACTCCATATAGAGTATCATAACATCCAAGCAGGATGTTATGATACTACTGCAAATAACATTAGATTAAAGAAAAGTTCATAAACCAGCATATCCAATATTATGGGCATATATCTTTTACTTGTTACATGCAGGCATTATGTATGTGAATTGAGAATGGTTTATTTTTGTAAATCAGCTTTAAATGAACATTCCACAGGACCAAATAATCTTATGTTTAAAAAATTAGAAACTGTTTTTTAAAATTCTGGTTTTAATTACGATTAAGCAGAACTAATAAGGTTTGATTGGAAAGCAATAAGGGGAAGCTTTCTTGAGAAATCTGCTATAGAATCTTTAAACTGTTGTTAAGAATACATTGCAAAGATAAAAGAAAATAAAGATGTTATCAGAGAAGTTTGGAAGGACCTTGCAGAACTTGTTGTGAGTTATCATTCTCCATCTTCAGTAAAAGTAAGAAAACCGGAGCAGTTCATCATGTTAAGTTTCAATTCAAAGCATTGTACTATCTAAAGTTACAGCTTTTATTCTTCTTTAATAAGAATTAGTTAGAATAAAAATTATATGTGAATTTACTTTTATGCCAAATGGTATTCACAGCCTAATGGCCCTAATAGAGCTCCTTTTCTTGATAAAAAAGCAATACACCAGTACCAAAAATTTTGTTCTAAATCATGCTGTTGATGCAGTTTTAAACTTTCTATATAGACATAGTTTGTGTTTAGATTTAACAATGGTTTCTCTTGCTCTGTTGAATGATGATTTATCATTTAAGGAAAAAGCAAATATTTCAAAAGCAATTATTTCAAAAGCAATTTTAACTTTTAAAATATCGATTTCAACTTGATACAATACTAAAAGCAAATCAAAAATAGATATAAAAGATGAAACAAAAATGGAAACTGAAATTAGTAAACATTTAAAATAATATATATATATATATATATATATATATATATATATATATAAATAAATTTAAAAAATAGTTATATGCTACCTTTTTATTAAAATCAATTTACATATATATATATTATATATATATATATAAATTGATTTTAATAAAAAGCCAGCGTATAACTATTTTTAAAATATATTTTAGATATAATAATATATTAACAATATTTCGTTGACATATTGTGGTCAGTGTCATCAGGTAATGAAAAAAATGTTACATAACTTATCTTTGAATAATTGGATAAGAGGAACAAAAAGAAATAGCTTTTGCTTCCATCTGAGTTTTGGTTTACTCAATCTGTTTTTAAAAGCTTTCAGAGTTATGCCAAGTCTTTAATTGTAGTTAGTGATCATTTGGGAAGTGTTTTTGGAATGATGCAGCAATTTGTTCTCCGGTATGATAATAAGGAATATTAACAGAATACATTGCCATCTGTTGAAAAAATTTGGTATGCTTTCAAAACACCTGGAAGCTTATCTTCTCTTGATAAAAAGAAGAAAAGTGGTGAAAACGAACAAAAACTCAACTAAGTTATTTGTTTTATAAAATATAATCCAATAAAATGAAATTATTATTAACCCAGTAAGCACAAGACATGTTTAAAAGGTATGAAATACATATTAATATGTATTACAGTAGAATCCCTTTAACTCTGAAGGGGTATATATATTTTGTCTGACTTAGCGAATGTCCGAATTAAGTAAAGCTCTTGTTATGTCAGGCTTTCTGAAAATATCCAACTTATTGAGATTTTGAGACTTATTGACACAGAATGATACAGGAATGTTTTGGTGTCAGGTGTTTAAAAGCCACATATAATGTGTGATATTCAAATCCCTATTTAGGGAAATTCACATCCTAACTCTTTTCACAGAAGTTTTCTTTTTTTCGACCTGAATACATTGTTTTTTTTATTTTGATAATGGTTCTCCTTTGTCGAATTTATAGTATTATATATTTTATGTTATAGTTCTACTTGTTGGCTTTCTTTTAGCAACCTTTGGCATTTTTAATAAATAAAATTTAATCGAAAACTAACCGAATCGAAGATATAAGTAAAAGTATTTGTACAAAGGTATTCAACTTTTGAACGTTCTGAGTTTTAAATTTTAATTGATATCTTTGAATTTGTAATATAATAGTCATTAATAAATAGAATTTAATCAAAGCTTAACCAAATCAAAGATATCAGTGAAAATTTTTAATTATATTTGAAGGTATTTTATTGCTCAAAGTTTGGAATTTTAATTAAAGTAGTGAAAGTTTTGTTATTATGTACTTATATGCAATTCAAATTAAAAGTCCTAGTTAAGCAAAATTTTTTGCCAAAGGGACCCTAAAAAACAGTACAAATTAGCGAGAGGTCTGACAACAAGTGTGCGACTTAAGCGGATGATTTTATAGTAAGTTGATAGACAAAGTTCAAGGAGAATCGAAAATTTGTCTGACTTAGTAAAAGTCCAACTAATCAAGGGTCCGAGTTAACAGGATTCTACTGTATTATAATTTATTAACATTTTGAAGTGTGCACAAGACATGTTAAAGATAAACATGGCTTGTGCACACTTGGAAATATTGTAACTTTATTAATTCATAAAACAAATAAAATTAAAAAAAAAAAAAATTGGAATTTATAGGTAAAAATAAACATCGCAGAAAAAAATGTTTAAAAAGTATTTTTATCTAAATCCCCCCTGGACCTGTAAAATTGGCTGTTTTTTAGGATTTTTGAGAAATTTTTTTCCTTAAAAAATGCTTAGGGGGTAAGATTTTATTGGTACAGTTGAGCTCAAATTTTTAGGTTGTTTTTTGTTTTTTTTTTACTATTTATCACAAATATAGAGTGTATGGTATTTACATTAAAAAATTTCTTCAAATTGACTACCCAATATATATTTAGGCCTTGTTAAATAAAAAACAGCTTAGCACATTAGCTCGTCGTGATTTTGATATCATAAAATTATCTTTATTTTTTAATTTATTTAAGGACATTAACTATTTTAATTACCGCAATAAAATTAGTTAAAGCAAAACAAGTGTATTTTACTAATTAAGAAAAATCTAGAAGTGTTTTTTTCTAAATATACGTATTGTGAAATGTTTATTTTGTTTCAATTTTTTTTTTTTTTTTAAATATTAAATAATTAGATTTAATATAACTTTTTTTTTTTTTTTTATCATTTAACCTAAATTTCTTTCTTTTCGCGACATTTGCATAAATGAAGTAAAATATGTTAATTTTTTTTTCATTATTTTTTAAAAAAGCGTCTTTGCAAATAATTATGAATTTCTACATTTATTAACAAACAAAAAATACTACTTGTTGCAACAAAAAAAAAACCTAAATTAATTACTTTACCATCGCTTTTTTGTGACAAGCAAAGATTTATATTTCCAAGTACCATTTATTAAAAAATATTTGCAGTTGCTCTTTCACCTACCTTATGACAAAAACGTTAAGTGTACGCTTTATGAACATTTTTGATGCAGTGTTAAAAGTTATATGTCAACAAGAAGTTTAATTTTTTATAAAAAATAGAAAAGAAGGAAGAAAAACCAAGATAATAATCTAATTTTTTAAAATTTAAATAACTTTTTTATTCAAAATTCAACAAATGAAGACATTGCAAGAATTATATTGCTTTAAGCATACTTCAAGCATAAATTCAAGCAAAAAAATTAATGAAAGGGATATTCATAAAAAAGGTTTTTTTAATTATAAAAGAATAGACTCTTTAAGATGTCTTAAAGTTTGTAATAATGTTTTTTCATTTTTTTGATAAAATCAATCATTATAACAAAACAAACAAAAAATTAAAATATCAAGAGTGGTGCTAGTATAAAATAAAATTTAGCGTGTATTTTTTTTACCTAATAATTTTTTGTTTTGCTTTTTTAATTTTTTTAAAAAGTTCAATAATTATTTATGTTATTGTTTGTTATGAGAAATTGTCTAAATAAATATTCTTGCTATTTCAAAATAATAAATTAAAAGTGTCATATAACTTCTTTTTTCTCTTTTATATTTTCAAATTCAAAATCTATCTATATAGCATTTTTGATGGAAAAGTTAGAATTATAAAAATAAAATTTTGTTTTATTTTTATATAACAATATTTGTGCTATTTACAAATTTCGTAAATAGCGCAAATATCGGACATAATTTTTATGCAAACTTTTTTACTTAAACATCATTCAAACTTCGTAAGCAGTTTTTTTAAATTTAGTTACTTCTTTTATCTTACCGTTAAATGGTGTGCCAGTTAACACTTGAAAGCAAGGCCTGATATATATATATATATCTCTTTTATCGGCAGTTCTAGTTTGTTTTTTTTATTATTAATTTAAGAACTCTATAAAAAAAAGTAACTATCTAAAATATAAATAAAACTATATTTTGAATGTGTCAAAGTTTGTTTTCTGTATTTTCTATTATCAATTAGAACAGAAGAAAATTGTACGAGCGTTTAAACATATTTAATAAATTACTTTCTAAAACTAAAAAATTTTATTCTTTAAACAAAAACACTATTTTATTTGTATTTTTTTACAAATTTTATTTAAGGATTTAGAGGTAAAGTAATAGAACTAAATTTACCCCCAAAAAATACTTTTAAAGGCCTTGTTAAGAAGCATTATACAACTCACATTTTTTGTAAACTTCAAAAGCATTCAATTAGACAAATACTTTTTTTTTTGAAATATTTAGATTATCTTTTAATATCATTTAAGTGATGTTTATTCAGAAAGTATTAGGTCGCAAAGATATAGCATTTAACTGCAACTGAGAGTTTTCTAAAGAAACAAATTGTTTTATAAAAAAATATTTTAATTTTAAAAGACTTTAAATTAAATATGACTTTAAAAGTTTTATTTATTTTTGAAGGAATGTAAAATAGTAAAATGTTGAATGTAAGATATAGTTTCGAATAGGTGTAAAATAGCAAACTTAGCAACTTTTTTTAGCAACTTTTATTCAAGAAGTTTTTTTAATGTCTGCAAACTAATTACATAAAACATGTCTCTCCATCATAGATTATCATAGGTTATGCAAAAGCTAATTAAAAACTTTTTTTTTTCCTTATAAAAAAGGGAAAGTGCTTTTGTTTAAGAGAATTCTTTTCACAAATGTATTTATATTTTTTTGTTTCTTAATAATTCAAAATCTATCTATAAATTGTTTATAATCTTTATTAAAAATATGACATTAAATACATAAAAGTTAAAATAAATAAATTGTGATAAACAAACAAAAAGTTATATTAAGTATAATATTTTAAGAAATGAATTATAAGGAAATATAATTGTTTTCAAATATCAAGTTTAAATTCTAATAATAATTTTTGTTAAATCAGTTTAAATAATTTTAAATGTGGTTTAAAATAAAATTTAATTACAACGCGATACTTTAAAATATTTTCTATATATCAATAGTTTTGAGGCTACTGTAACAAATAGGATCTTAATAATTACAACAGATTTAAAGTAAAGGGCTTTAAAGTATTTGTAAATTGTTTTTTAATATTTATCAATACTTTGTTGTTGTAAAAAAGAGCGTTTATTTTATTTATATATATATTTATATTTATATATATATATATATATATATATATATATATATATATATATATATATATATATATATATATATATGTAAGAAATTGCTCAATTCAAATTCTGTATTCCCACCCCTTATTATAAGAATTTGTTGTATAAGGGGAAAAGGTAACGCTAGTAAATGTAACTTTACTTAACATCCATATTTATATTGTTAAAAGTTAAATTATTTCAGTTGCGTATTTTAAATTACCGTATTGTAATTAAATTTAATTTGAAACCATAAGCCAATGCTGTAAATATAAAAAACAAAGTTTTTGCATAATACAAAGTTGTTTTACATAAAAAGCAAAAAAAAAATAACAACAATCCATTGTTATAAATATTATTATAAATATATACAAGCCTTTTCAGGAAGTGTGTGTGGTCGCATGTTCATGTTTGTTTGTCCACATTTGAAGTAATTTTTTTAGATAACTTGACCATGTTTTTATATAGCAAGCGTTTTAAGAATTTGCGGCAAAAAAAAGCTATAAGAAACAAAAGAGAACAAAATGGCAATATTTGAAGAAAGGAAACTAATACTATACAAAATAGAAAATCTAAACTAAAAAAAAGTTATAAATTCAAAAAAGAGAACTTTTGTTAAAAAAATAATATATCTAAATATTTTACTTTTTTGTTTTTTTTTTTGTTTTTTTAAAACGTTTGGTATTTTCCAAATGTAAACATTTTTTGATATACAGTTAAGGGAATACTTTTAAAATTATTAAGGAAATACTTTATTATTTGCGCTAGAAATATGAAAATTTTGAAATTTGTTATTCAAATGTTTTTGCTAAACTTTACTGTTTTTATCAATGCACAGGAAAAAGAGAAAACTAATTGCTATTTATTTGTGTTTTTCATGTAAAAAATAGTTTATTTTCTGATGAACTATTGTTATTGACGATGCTTCAAAAGCTTGTGGGCTAATGCATTATTATTTTACTGAACTTTTTAACAAAATTTAAAGGACCTATTTAAAACTTTTTTTTTAATAAATTTTTAAATACATTTTTTTAAACAGAGCAATTGTTATATTATCTCTAGTAATTCACATTAACGTTGGAAATTGGGAATATAAAGGAAACAATTTCAGACATGCATCAAATGTGGTAAATACATTTATAAAAAAAACCACGCTGTTCTTTTGTTTAATTTCTTCCATCATTACAAAATCTATCAATCAAATAATATATTTTACAAATAAATAGTTTTTTATTTTTTTATTTTCCTATTATATAAATATTGAGAAATGTCAAATATAGGAAAAACATTTTAAAAGTGAAAAGACGTCAATAAAATGCATATTAAAACTTTTAATTGCTGTTATATTGTTATAAAATATGTTTTTTTTCCTCAACTTGTATCAAGTTCCATAGTTACAAATAGCAACCACCCTTAAAAAAAGAATACAAAATTTATGCTTTTTGCCTCGAATTTTTGAAACACTTTAAAAGTTAAAAGATAATATTTATAGCAATGGACTGTTTATTTTGTTGTTTTGGTTTTTATGCAAAACCTCCCTGTGTTACGCAAAAAACTTAAAAGCTTCATTTTTTATGTTTATAGCATTGGCTTTACATTAAAAATCATTTAAAGACTATCTTTACATGATATTTTTAAATTGAACAATACTGTTATAAAGAAAGTTATCAATGAAATTTAAATGTTGTTTTAAAAAAAAAATTCTATAATTTAAAAAGTGTATACTTATTTAAACTTATACTATTTATTTCTTAAAACATTTATAACACAACATTATTGTCTTTTGTTGGCTTTCTCAGAATTTAGTTTGTTTTTTTTTAAATGAGAGGGCAATTGTTTAATTGTGAATTCCTTAACAGTAAAAAAAAAATAATAATAACTGTCAAGTTTTTTAAAGTTTTTTGTTAAAAAGCAATTTTAAAACTAAAAAAATCATCTTTTTATAAAATTGTTACATAAAGTTTACTAAAAAAGTTCTTTAAATTAATTTTGCCTACAGGCTTGATTATTGTTTATCAGGCAATCCATTTATATACAGTTATAAACATTAAACACTGTATATTACCACTTTTGTAACGGAATGAATAATATTTATTGATTTGAAACTATAAATAATAAATTAATTAATTCAAAATAAATAAATAATAAAAATTAGCGGTAGGCAACCTGTTGATAAAAAAAGCAATTGCTTTTACTCAACATTTCTGAAGTAATTGTTACGCTTTACATGAATACAAATTTGAGCAAAATTGATAAATGTATTCACATAAAGGTGAACAATTAGTCTAAACAATTAGCCTTGAATAAAAGCAATTGCTTTTTTTTATTCACCTGGCCTAATGAACTGAAAAGGGTATAAAAGAGATGTTAAAACCATATAAAACATTTGTAAAAGTTATATATTTAAAAGTGTGTTCGCATTTTTTTTTTAAACAAATTTATTTACATGATAAATAGTTAAATATGTAACAAAAATATTTTTTAAAAATCTATATAAAACATATTTTTCTTAAAAAACAGTTAACGTTGAAGGCACTTTTCCAATTCAGTTATAATAGCCACCATCTCCAGGACCAAGCCAAGCATAGCCTATTGTAAAGTAAACCATATTAAAATAATTAAAAATATTTATATCAATAGAGATGACGATTAAACAATAAAAAAACTACGTGATTCCATATTTGTAGGAAGTTATAGAAATATTAGTAAAAAGTTAAAGAAAAAAAAAAAGAAAAAAAGAGCAAGATAGAAAGATTTTTAAAAATTACTTAATTTTGTAAGCACTTTGGCTATGGTGTTCATTTTTGAAACCAATATCTTTATCTTTAATGAAAAGCCAACTCGTTTAATTAATCTCATTCAAAGAGCAAAAAAAAATGAATGAGATATAAACAATTGTACTATAGTAATATCAAATGCTATATTAGCTTTTAGTGAATGATTGAAAGCAGTTAGAGAAATTACCTGTAATCATTTTTAACAATAGACACCACGGGAAGGTAGGCCAAACTGTCTATCAACACAAAACATTACAACAATAACATTACAACAATTATGCAAACCAATAGCAAATAACTTAAGATATTTGTAGGATTAAATTAAACTAAATATTCACAGACATGTGTTTTTATATATATAGCTATAAAAGGCTATAAATTTTATAGGAAAATTAAACATGAACAACATTAATTCTTCTTGAAACTAAAAATTTATCAGCTCTTATCCGCTTGCAGACCTTGCTTGAAAGACTGCGTAGAATACTGATCCGCGTGTAGAAAAGCTTAGAAGCTACTTTAAAAACGACACTACTACTATTACTACTACTATTAAATTAGCGTAATAATATTTAAATTAATCAATTAATTAATAAGGAAATAAAACTGTAAATAAACTAAATAGTTGAATGTAAAACAAACAAAAGTAACTAAAATTAAATTTGATAAAAATGAATTCTCTTTAAGATGTTTGGAAGTTTTAAAAGCTAAAAAAATTAATTTAATATAAAATACCAAAAATACCATTAAACTACATACACAAAACTAGATTCGCAAAAAAATAAGTAAAAAAATATTTAAACTTTTAATTTGCATTTCTGCAAACTAGTATTGTGTTGAATCTTTTAAAATGATGCTGCAAGTTCAATTATTGGTCACTTTCTTACTTAGAGATTTTTCATCAAAAATCATGAAAGTTATGCAGTCAAAAACAATTTTTATTTTGAAAAAAATTGAAAACATTTTTTTCACGAAGAGTAAGAGCAAATTTTTAATATTTTTTTATTCTATAAATAATAACAGTTTTCAAAAAGTGCCCAAGCTTTTAGGAAAAATTGCTAAGTTTTAAATTACGTTACACAAATTTAAAATGTGCTTCAACTAAGTATCTTTATTCAAAACTTTAAATGAAAAAAAAAAAGATTTAGTATCAGCATACATATATTAATAAAAAATTTTTTAAAGTTTTTTGACGAACCATTTAGAAAAAAAAAAAAAAAATTAAATGTGCATTATTCGAAAAATCATACTTTAAAATTGCTTTTGTTAGTTTCTTAAAATTTTATTTTCAAAAAAAGTTAATAATAAAAAAATATATTTGGCCATTTCCCCAGAGTAAATCACTTTAAATTATGCAATTAAATTCACAGTAAAAATAAAGTTTTACATGTTTATGCGTTTTTTATCTTATGGCATTGGATGACTTTCAGAACTATTAAAAAACAACTTAAAGTTACTTTTTTATTAAAAATATATTTTTAATAAACTTTTATGTGTCTACTTTAAAACTCATCTGTTAAAAATTGATAAAAAAAGAGATAGAAAGTTGACTACTTTAACATTTTCTTCTGTGGAACTCTCATAATTAATTCCATAATTCTTTTTTTTAATTATTTAAAAATGCTTTTAAGCAAAAATGTTATTTAAAAAAATCATTTTATTATACCATAGCATGGTTTTAAAGTTGTAAGGGTTGCATAAACGTGTTATGACAATTATTTACAGTTGTTTTATTTGTTGGTTTTAAGCATTGGATTTTTTGTTACAACTGTCACGACAGAAAAAACATTAAAATGCTTGTAAAACTTCAAGTAAAAAGTATGAAACTAAGTGCGTAATTACATCAATAAATACACGCACCAAATGGTTTTACCATGTTGTTTATATATATATATATATATATATATATATATATATATATATATATATATATATATATATTGTTAATACAATTACACAAAATGCTAAATTGCCTACATAAATAACATTTCAAAGTGGTTTGTGCGTGACGTTTTTCAATATTATAATGTAATATATGTCATTTTAGTCATTAATAGCTAAAAGTGCTACAGGAAATGTTTGAGAGAAAAAAAAATCAAAAAGTCATCACCCTAATATATATATATATATATATATATATATATATATATATATATATATATATATATATATATATATATTTATATATATATATATATATATATATATATATATATATATATATATATATATATATATATATATATATATATATATATATATATGAGCCCATGAGATGCATAGTGGTATAAGTCACTCATATCTAGTTTTGGGAAGTCTGACTAGTATCACTATGACTGTGAACAAAAAGAGCTGTTTAGTGAGGAGCATAACAAAAAACAGTTCCAGCATCATTATCAATATCATTAGACTTATACCACTCTGCCATGTAATAGAATAAACATAATGCTAACCATTGGTGGCGATAACTCAAAATATTGAAAAAAGTGACTTATACCACTATGCATCTCATGGGCTCATATATATATAACACAATAAATAGTAATTCTAATAGAAACAACAAAGTTATGCAACTCAAGCAAATATGCTAGCAAAAAATACTAATAAAGTTCTTTTGCAGACAATTAAAAACTAAAGTAGATACTTTTAGCACAGATAATCTCAAGAAATTGGAAAATAATATGCTTAATTGGAAAAAAAATAAAACTGTAGACTCTTTAAAATCCCTAATGCTGTCATAAATACCTAATTCAACTTATGCTAAACAATCAAAAGTGTAAGAAAATGAACAACATGCACTATTAAGTTATCTTAACAATAAAATAAGATATTAGTGGAAAAAACATCATTTTTAGACTGTAACAAATATCGGCTCCAAAATTATAAAAATTCAACTAAGCAAAATTGTTAGCTTGAAATATTGGTATCAAAATGAAAAGGCTAAATCAAAATGTACAATTTTGTCGCAAGAAACGTAATATAATGACTTACTAATTTGGTTATATTATAGGATAAGATAAAACTGTATATAAACATTGCTTCTTGTGTTATATTAAATAGATATAACAAAATTTTGGATATTTTCAAGTTAGTCTTAATTGAAAGAATATTTAAAAGCAGTACAATTAATCTTGTATAAAAAAAAAAATAAGTCAATATCAAACTACTTTACATTTTTTTACCCCAAATGGTTTTTTTGGAAATTTTTTAAGAACAAAAATATTGCTACCACTAACTTTAGCAAGCAAATATCTTTGTTTATATTAAATGTATTAAACCTCTAAAGAACACTAATTATATATTTTAATGATAAGAGACACTATATCAGAATAAGAAAATAAAAATAGAAAAGAAAAAAAACTAATCCTGTATATGTAATTGCAGTTTACAATAGTGATATGCTTAATTCAAGCTTTGCAATTTATCTATTATTTACAGTTTATGGTGTACTCTTTACTTTACGTTTTTTTAAGTTTTATGATGACTTTCAATTTTTGTTCCATATAGTTCAACTATGCATTCAAACCACCAAAAGCTTTTATTTCTCTATAAAATTTCCATTTTCTATTTCAAATCATCAAAAATAAATTTTATCTTTTTCAGTTAATTATTTTGTATTAATAAATCTTTATATTTATATAGAAATTTTTATCTAAAGTTCTTTATATACAAAATTGTTTTAATGGCATTTTCTAGAAGCTTCTCGAATGCTAAATGATGATGAATTTGATACTAATGCTAAAAAGAAATCTTCCAAAGGAGCATCTGATTATCAAGCTGCATGGATTCTTGATGAAGATGATTCTGATGATGAAGAAAACAGCAATAGTAGTGATAATGATAATGATGAATTTAGAATGGTTGAAGAGGACAATGAAGATCCAGTAAACTAATACATTTTTATTTATAATAAATTATTAATTTATTAGGTTATAAATTATATATAATTGTTAAATTAAAAAGTTAAAACAGAATATTAAAAGGATTGAAAAATATATCTTTATATATTTTTTCTGTTTACGTTTTGTATTTTTTTTTACTTATAATATATTTATATATTAAACAATTAAGAATTTTTTTTTAAATAAATTTTCTTTACATAATTTCTTTCTTTTTTGGTTGAAGGGATTCATTATATTAAATTAGCATTGTTTCATTATGCAAATATTCATTTTATCCAGACCATATAATCTAAACACTTCTTAGAAAAAGAGCACATCATCAGATCAAAAATAAACAATGAAAAAAAAAAAAAATTTTTTTGTTGTAAAAAAAGTCCTTCATATCTTGGTAGTATCTGCCCAAACCCTCAGTTGATATATGTACTGAAGTGTCCGCAGGTGGCGATTTCAGTATGCTATCATCAATAATATTGTATTCAGGGCAAGGTACGCAAAAATATATATTATTATTAAATTTAATTGGTACCATTATTATGTTTATGTGAAAAATTTTTTTTGCTCTTTATGTAAATAAAATCTAAAAAAAAAGTTTGATAAGTTTAATATCATTCATTATTAGTAAATCTTCAATTTACTAATAATAAACTGACCAAATTTTGTTTTGTTGGTACAGAAATTTTTAGAAAGTAATAAAAATGCAACAATAATTAAAAGTTCAATCAAAATAAAAAGAATTTTAATTAAGTACTTATTTGAAAAAAAGCAAGGGGTTTGGAACTATCAAACTTTATTTTGATAAATAGTTTGATATAAATACAAATATGTTTGCATGTTTAGTGTTACATGTAATGTCATACTGAAATAGCCAACTGCTGGGGCTTTAGTATATACATAAGTTGAAGGTTTGGGTAGGTTCTATTAAGATATGAAGGACTTTTATTACTGAAAAAAAAAATTTCTTTTTCTCTATATAAAATAAAATTCTAATAAAAATTATATATTTTTACTTATTTAATTTTTATTTATGAGAAAATCACTATTTTAATTTTTGTTTTGTTTTAATTTTAATTTTATTTAAATTTATTATTTATTATTTTTATTTTATTATTATTATTTTTTAACTATAAAGGAACAAAGTTGGTATTTTGAAAACTTCAATAAAAAAGTTTCTTTTTTTCTTAGAGCAAACCAGATACTGACTTTGACAATGTAGGGTTTTCATCATTTTTTTTTGTTTTTTTAAATATTTTTAAAATGTTTTGTTTGTTAAGCTACTATCTTTTTGAATTATTTTGAATTAATAGGAGTTTCATAGTCTTTTAAGCCACTATAAGTTTTTTAAGCTCCTATGATTGGTTAGCAGCACATTTTTTACTTATTGTTATAGATAAGCATGGCCGCCACAACTGTTGCAGATGATGATAAATATGATGACCATTTTGATATAGATGAAGATAAGAAAGCGTATGTCATTATTGAAAGTTTTCTAAAAAATTTCATTGTGCTATCAAAAAATCATTAATTGTGTTATAAGTATGGTGTCATTTGTTTATAGTTTAGAGAAATACAGATTGGAACACGAAAATGAATTATTTCCAGATGAAATTGATACTCCCATGGATATTCCAGCAAAAGATCGATTTTTAAGGTTGAGATGTTTCTGTATTTCAGGATTGCTGTCTCCTATTCTCAAATGTCTTTGTATCTCTGGATCATATGTTACAATTTTCTAAATTGTTTGTTTACTTGATTTTTTTTTCTTTTACTTTTTATAGGTACCGTGGTTTAAAAAGTTTTCGTACATCACCATGGGACCCTAAAGAAAATTTGCCTTTAGATTATGCAAGGTATTTACAGTTTATTGTTAGACAGTTTGACAAACCAAAAAAATAATTCTTTTTTAAAACAGTAACTTAAATCTTTCTTGGCTTCAACCTCTATAATTATAATCACAATTATAAATCTAGTTTATTATGGTATTTACAAACAATTGAATTGTTACAAATTAAATATATAAAAAAACTAAATATATATAAAAAAAAATGTTGCAAGTGACATAGCATGTCACCTTACATATAGATAGATGACAATATTGTAACATATGAAATGATCAATTAACATTTTCACAACTCCTGAACTACCGTTTAGAAGTCATGAAGAGACAAGTTTTATACAATGTTTTTAATTAATAATTTTTTTCCTTTAGAATATTTCAGTTTCAAAATTTCAACCATAGTAAAAGAAAGGTCTTGAAAGAAAAAGTTAAAGAAGATAGTTTTTTAATTGATGTAAGAAAACTGTTTATTTTCAATATTTATAATAAAATTAATGCCAAATTTATTTTTAAATAAGATTTCAAGCATTCCTGGAAACCGCGTGCAGTCGCATGCCTTGTTTGTCCACATTTACAGTAATTTTTCTAGATGCACTGACCATGGCAGTTTGTATCTTTTAACTTATAAAGCGTTTAAATAATTTGCGGCAAAAAGCTAAACTTATCTACTGAGAAAAAAAAACAATCCTATAAAAAGGAAACAAAATTGTAACAAAATATCAAGTTTTAATTAAATAAACTAGAAAATTTGATAATTAAAAAAAAAAATTTATTATATAAAATTTTTATACAACTTTTATATTCTTTTTTTTTAAGTGATTTAGCTACCAAATTTGATGAAAAAAAACATCTTTTATGAAAATTTAACGACAATTAAAAGTTTCGATTCATGATTTTTATCAGTCCATATAATTAAAAAACTAATTTGCTATGTACGCTAGAACTATGAGAAATTTTGTTAATTTTGTGTTGTTGTGTTTATTTGTTTTGGCATCTTTTTGCATTTAAAAATGTTTTTGCTATACTTGATGTTTTTTCTCAATACTTATATAATAGGAAAATAAGAAAATTAATTATTTGTAAAACATATTATTTGAATAATAAATTTTTTAATAGCAGAATAAATTAAAAAAAGAATAACATGGTTTCTTTTATATATGTATTTGGTGCATGTCTGAAATTGTTTCTTTTATATTACCCAATTTACAACGTTAATTTTAATTACAAGAGATAATGAACATAACGATTGCTATGTTTAAAAAAAATTAAAAACTTAAAAAATCATTTTTAAATAGATTCCTGAAAATTTTGTTAAAAAGTTCAGTAAATTAACAATCCACTATCCCACAAGCTTTTGGAGCATCATCAATAACAATAGTTTATCAGGAAATAAACTATTGGGTTTAAATGCACAACTTGGATAATCTAACAAAAGTGCAGACTATTTCAATTGGGGTAGTGAAAGCAACAAAATGTTTTATAATTAAATATAAATATTAATGACTTTTTTTTTTTTTACATGAAAAACTTGTTAAAAAAAAAATTTTTATTAACAAATAAATAACAATTAGTTTTCTCGCTTCCTGTTCATTGATAAAAACAGTAAAGTTTAGTAAAAATATTTGAAAAACAAATTTAAAAATTGTCGATGTTTCTAGCACAAATAATAAAGTATTTCATTAATATACTGACTGAAAAAAGTCTCGAGCAAAAAAAAATTATTTTCGTTATATTCTTATATGCTTTTTTTCCTCGACTTGTATCAATTTTGATAGAGGAAAATTATTTTTTTGACAAAATTTTTTTTCTTAATTCAATTTTTTTATTTTATTTAGATTTTCTATTTCAGTCTTCATTTCCTTTCTTCGAATATTGCTGTTTTATTCTCTCTAGTTTCTTATAGCTTTATTTTGCCGCAAATTCTTAAAATCTTTACTATATAAAAACGTGATCAAGTTATCTAAAAAAATTACTTCAAGCATGGACAAACAAGGTTTGTGACCGCACGCTCTTCCCAGGAAAGCTTGGATTTAACTAAATAATATTTAATTTAACATTATTTAATTGAATCTTTGATATGATAAAATTTCAGAAGATTCTCAGAACAGTTATTTTCATTTTTTAAAAATCATTTTGTTATAATTATGTTCATATTACATTTTAAATATCTACTGTCAATTGGTTTGAAAATGAAAACTGTTTTAAAAAAATTTTCTAAAATAAAATTTTTTTAATACCTTATTACTACTTTTAAACAATTCATTTTAGCCTTAAGTCAAATTTGTCATACTTTTTGGGTTTGAATTAAAATCAAAGGTTTGATCTATATATACAATAATTTTTTTGATTTTCTGGTTTTACTAGGTTATACTTTAACACTATGTGCTTTAATGTTTTAATTTATTGTTAGTTATATATTTGTTTTTCTTGTAGAACTTATATATCAGCTCAGTTCATGTAAAAATATTTACATGCAAAGTGTTTTATTTTGACAATATTAAGAAAGCTGTCATACATACAAACGTTAATCATCACTATCTTCTGAATCATTAAATGACACACAAAAGCTCCATATAAAATTCATGCTTTTAATGTTGAGCTTATAGTAGTTGTCTATCATAAGTGATGCCACATGCTAAATATGATATGGTGGGCTGCATTTTTCACAAAATATTCTGACATTGTTGCTCAGCTTTATCCATCTTGACTTGTGGTTTTATTAAAACAATATGTACCAGAACTTGATGTGTACAAGCAACTTGATGTTTATATGCAATAGAGAAAAAAACAGAAAAAGATTATTATGAAACTCTATTATATTTATACAGTATACAATAAAAACATTTTATTTAATTTTAATTTATCATTTTTTTTATATAAAAATGTACAAAATGCTTATCTGTTATAGACCGTATATTGTATTTTTTTTTTATTGTTAAGTAACAAAATTTTAAAATCCTTTAGAAAAAATATTAAAATCAAAAAATGTTTTATTTTATTTTTACTATATTTAGGCTGGTTTGTATGTAACTCTTCACATTAAAAATGTACCAAAAATTTACTTAGGTAATAAATTAATTATAAGATTTGTGTTGTATAAATATTCTATAGACAAAAAGTAAATTTTTTTGAATACAGTTAAATATTTATAAATCTTTAACTCTGCAGGGGCGGATCTAGGGTACGTCTAGTACGTCTGTAGACATACCCAAAAATTAAATTGAATCTAAAAAAAAAGAAAAAAAGTTATTGTGTATAAAAAAATTTTTTTTACTTAACCGTCAAGTAAATTATATTTAAGTTTTATTATTGGATTTATAGATATAAACACTAATTTAAAAAAAAATATTTGTTTCTTGTTTAGAGCGGTTTTTCAAGTCGTCAAAAATATATTTCTTAAATAGAGGTCAAAGTAATAATAAATAAATAATATTTAATAAGGAGGATCTATGGACATCCCCAATATTATTTTATTAAATGATAAAAAGCGTTTTTGAATTTTTTATTTATTTTGTTAAAAAAGCAAGATTTAATTTCTTAACTTATAACAATTTTTTGACGTCTGTGAAGTGAAATAAACTCTAAGTAAAATCTTAGTCAAAATCCTTGTTTTGCGATAATAAGGAGGTGAAATATGTTTTGATAATTAATACGTGGCAAAATACAACAATGGATGTTCTTAACATTATTTTTTTCTATGATTTATCTTTTTATTTAGTTTAGTTTCAATATTTAGTTTTTAAGTACTTGATTTTATCTATAAAAAAAACACTGTTGGATGTCCTGCAACACTCACACCCTGAAATGTATATTGTTTGTTATGATATTTAAAATGTTGCTTAATGATAGATGTTAAAAATGTTAGTCTAAAATGTCTTAAAACTTGATGTGTGTTTTAACATTACATAATTTGAAGTTTACATAAGCTAGATATTTGCATACACTTTTGTTCACTTTTTCTTATACAAAAAGTGCTGCAAATCTTTCTCACCATTAACTCAGGTTTAATGGCTGCTGTGAGTTCATTGCAAACACACTCAAATGAACAATGGCAGAAGAAGCAGGAGTAGCAGCATTAAGTTTGATATTAAAATATTATAGGATACACAAAAGGGCAAGTTGTCAAAACAAAATATTGTATGCTTGTTCATATAAGGTGTGCAAAGAAGGCTTGAATCATCTCGTAAAGTTTAATATTACTATAAAGTGTCAAATTTATTTGAAACCATGACACTTGTGTATTTCAACTAAAATTGGTATATTTTATTTTAAAACAAATAATTAAAATTGTGTTTAAAGATAAAACAACAATGAAAATTTGCTATTTAGAGAGCTATGGGCTCATGGTAAAAAGTAGAAATTTTTGTTTGCAATATTTACAGTGAATCTTTTATTATGGAGCAGCCACAATAATGGTTTTGTGTGTTGCCTGAGTAGCATAAACTATAAGTATACGCAACGTTTTACAAAACACTAATTAGAATAAAATATCTTTCCAAGAAGTGCTGATTGCCCAAACTGATGCTATTTAATTGTATTGAATGAAATGTTTCAAAATATGCTAAGTTAATTTTTCTTTGTTTTCCTTAACTTATTTTGATATTTTAGTATTAAATTGAATAATTAATTAATTCAAAATTCATTCAAAAGTAAAATTTAAAAAAAAAATCTAGACTGGTATTTTGATTTATCATATTAGAAACTGTTTTACTTTTATTTATTTATTTATGAGAACTGCAGTTACTTAAAATACAGACCAAGATTTTGCAAATGTTCAGCAATTTTTTTTTTTAATCTTTTTTTTTATAAATTTTATAAAATATTTATAACTACAAAATGTTAAATTTTAGTTGGACGCCAAACTTTTTTTAGTTTGATAAATGTTATTTGTTGACAACTTTTTTATATTAGTTTGGTTTTTTTTAAACAATCATTAAAGATTAATGATTTTAATATATTCTTGTCTTATATACTTGACTGGCCAGAATGGTTTTTGGTCAAAACATACTTTTAGACAAATCTTACTTGACATAGACAATCCGTTATTTAAGGCATTGATTTATAGTGTGTGTGTGTGTGTTTGTGTATATATCAATGCCTAAAATAAACTCTTAAAATAAAAACAACCCAAACCTTTAGTCAATGCAGCAACACTTTAGTCAACACAGCAACATCTTGCATATTCTACCTATATTGTCAGTTGATGTATGTACTGAAGCCCTCACAGCTACATTACATGATAACATGATCAGTGTGTGTCTAATGCTGTATTGACTTTTACAACAAAATGTAACATTGAATTTATGTAAATAAATAATGTAAGTTTTAAAGTTTTATGTAATTAGCAAAGTCTGTATGTTTAACACACTTTTTTTTTAAATATAAAAATATTTTACAGTAAAATTTCTTTCTTCGAAATTATTATATAGGGCAAGAGCATTAAGCTCCCAATTGTCAAAAAATAAAAAACTTAAAAAAATCTAAATTAAAAAAAAAATAAGAAAAGCTCCCTCCCATTGTTTTATTAGAAGTTTACAGTTTTACAATTCATTAATTTTAGCAAAGATTTTAAAGGATTTTATTTTCTACCGTTACCGTAAATTATTGAAATAAAATAACTATATAAAGAATAATTTAGGTGTGGGACAGACCAACCATGACCCATATTACAGGTCCGGACTGCTTTTATATATATATATATATATATATATATATATATATATATATATATATATATATATATATATATATGTATGTATGTATATACTATATTGTATATATATGTATATACTATATTGTATATATATATATATATACTTTATTGTGTATATATATATACTATATTGTATACTTAGATAAGCAGTCCAATTTCGTATTAAAATAAGGGGCTGCTGGAGGCTTCAATATATACATCAAATGACTAAATATAAAATTGCCTAAGAATTTGGGTTGGGGCAGCAATCATTTTTTTTTTATTGTTCTTTAATTTTTTCTTCTGAAAAAGGCCATACGAAATAAAGGAAGCTGAAGTTGAATCAAAAAGTACACATGTATTTGTGTATATAAATTTACATATTTATTTAAATATATATATTAGAAAAACAGGATTATAAATTTTATTTTTAATTCATTATGTTATCTATATCTATGTTAAATATATAATAGAAAAAATTACAACAATACAATAGCAAAACCTAAAAATTAATTTATTGTTATCTATATGCTCTCATTTATTTTTAAAAAATTTTCTACTGCATATTACATTATTCATGATTTCTTCAAAATTTTTTAGAATCTTTTGATAAAGGCAGTCCTTTGGTAGTGTATGGTTTACTTCCTCATGAACACAAGGTTTTTGAAATTTTAGCATTCTTGATGTTTATTAAATAATGATTGTACATTTTTTTAATATAGTGTAATACATGGAGGGTTGAATAGGGATGGAATTACCAATTTGATCAAAAAAATGTCAAAACAATCCAGTCAAAAAATTAGCTTTTTAATTTTTATATGAATATGATTTTCACAAATATTTTACTTTTATTTTAATATAAAATTGAATCCATTCTCACTTTTATTTATTTGATTAAAAAAGCTTTCTTCAATAATACTTAAATAGTCATATATTATTTAGTAACAGATGACACACATATTTCAGTACTTTATTAGTAACAGATGACACACATATTAGTAATGTATGACACAAATATTTCAGTAATTTAATGCACATTAAAAATAAAATACTATACATTTTTCAGATGACTGTTATGCATTATGTTATAAGGAGAATCCAAGGGTTTGATGCACCAATAAAAGCAAAGGTGTTTTTTTCTTTTTTTACTTTAATCTTTTTGTCTTTGTGCATTTTCTCTAATTTTAAATTAATTATTAATCTTGGGTATTCAAGGAACAACTTATTTTTCATGTTGGATATCGACGTTTCTCTGCTTCTCCGATATTTTCTCAACACACAAATGGAAACAAATTTAAAGTAAATGTTTAACTCTTTTCCCTCTTAATATTATAAAGATTTTTGATTTCACTTTTTTTATTTATTTGTTAGATGGAGAGGTTTCTTCCACAAAATGGCGTTGTAGTTTCAACTGTTTATGCACCAATAATGTACCCTCCAGCTCCAGTACTTGTCTTTAATGAGAGCTCTCAACTAGTTGCAACTGGAAGTGTTTTAAGTTCAAATCCAGATCGAATAATTGTTAAAAAAATTGTCCTTAGTGGACATCCTTTTAAAATTCATAAAAAATCTAGTGTTATTCGATACATGTTTTTCAACAGAGGTTTAAATTTAGTCTTATTGAATAGAAATAATATTTTTTCATTTTATTTTTTTGTATTATAATATTTATAATTAGTTTCTTAGCATAATTAGTTTTTGTATAATTTATGTATAATGAAAATAAAACTGGTCAACAAAAAAAAAGTTTGTTTCAGTTGTGGAGCAAATAGTTTTAAATATGCAATCCTACTTTTCTTAAAGTGTATCTAAGTGTGTTTTAAAATAAATTTTTTCAAAAGTGTATCTAAGTGTGTTTTAAAATAAGTTTTTCAAAAGTGTGTCTTGGTCTTTAAAATCTAGGTCTCATAAGAAGCGTATTTTTATAAAGAATTCAAAAATAATAGCTGTTTGGAATAAAAAATTTATTAATTCATTACTCAAAAACTTTTTTAAAAATTACTTTTACATTTTTTGTCAATAATTTTAAATAAAAACATTCATATTTCTAAAATCTTTATAAAAGCTGAGAAAAAATTATTTTTTCAGTAACAAAAACTTTTTATTGTTGACCAGTGTAATTAGTAAACTTTAAATAAGTGTTTATAATTGGTAATATAAATTGGTATAATATAAACCTAAATTCTTTCTTATAGATGATATTTTGTGGTTTAAACCAGTTGAGCTGTTTACAAAATATGGAAGGAGAGGACACATTAAAGAACCACTTGGTATATATATTTATTCTTTAAATCTCTGTAATTTATATATTATTTATATGATTTTATTTGTATTTAAACTCGTAAATACAAAATCATAACAAAATTCAAATAAAAATTCTTAATTTTTACAAAAATTCACTTGAAAAATGTAAATCTTAAAAGACATTCTTATTATGTATACTTTACATAAAGTTTTATAGATTTTATATGTGTGTGTGTGCGTGTGTATACACACATACATACATATATATATATATATATATATATATATATATATATATATATATATATATATATATATATATATATATATATACATATATATACACACATATATATATATATACACATATATACACATATATATATATATATACACATATATATATATATATATATATATATATATATATACACATATATACATATATATATATATACACATATATATATATATATATATATATATATATATATATATATATATATATATATACACACAAATATATATACATATATACACATATATATATATTTTGAATCACTTTTTTTTTTTGCCATTAATTGGAATCCTGCATTCATGTTAAAGTAAGAAAATTGAAAAAATTAATATTTATTGTAAAAAATATCAAAAATAATTGATGAATTTGATTTTTATTTTTCAAAAAAATCATTAAAAAATACATTATAGAACTTTTTGATGATTATAGAAGAATACTCATCTGGAACATCACCAAATTGAAGAAAATTTTAAAACGTTTATTGTAAAAAACATTAGCAATTTCAAAATCATCTTCAGATCCATCCATATTATTGCTGATACCATGTTTCATGAATGAATCTTTGATTATAAATTCTAGGATTGATTTATAAACTTTATTAACACAAGTAGCAAAAAATGTTAGGTTTCTGTAAATTGCCACCTTTATTTAGAGTTGCTGAGCCTGAACTCATGTACTCAGCCCACAAAATAAAGAAACTAAAGAGCGGTAGAACTTACTAAAAACATAATTTTAGTAAGTTCTACTGCTCGTAGTTTAAATCCATCTTTATAAAAATTCCAACTTTGTCTCATTTTTGCACTGCTCTCAAGTTTTTAATTTCTTAGTTAATGATTCTTTGAAATATTCTTAATGCTCCAAAGACATGGAAAACAGTGGAAACCTTTTAATGTCTTGAAAGAACGTTTTAAAAGAAAAAAAATAACTAATTAACTAATAAATTTAGCAAAAAGTTAAAACAAAAAGAAATAAAAAACGTAATATTAAAAAAGATATTTAAAATGTATTTTAAGTATTAATAAAGTAAAAAAAAAATAAGATAAAAAAAAAGTTGTGAAAATATAAGTGATAATCAAATAAAAATGAAAAGGAATCTAAACAAAAGATAAAGAATTATTATGTTATTATTATAAAATATAGTTTATAATTAATTAGTATTTTTATGACCCAAATGTATAAGTTGAAGTAACACTTTTAATTTAAAAATTTGAGAGCAATTTCTTGACTTACATGCGAGTATACAATAAAGGCAGCAATGGTAGGTCCAACTCTTTTGACATTAGATTCTATAAATTTGTACAAGCAGGAGGGGGTAGAAATTGTTTATTTTCTATCCAAATTGTATAAGTTATTTTGGTTTATTGTTAATGCAACATATTTTTAAATTTTTAATTTTAAATTCACAATTTTAATAAATTCATTAACATTCAAATTACCATTTAAAAAGATATGTTATAATTCAATGATGAGTCAGATACCATTATCATTCAAAGATAAGTCAGATACCATTTAAAGACAAGATAGATACCATTTATTGACAAAATAGAAAATACGGTAAAGAATTTTTTTTTTCTTCTTTTTTAAAAGTTATATTTAAAAAAATTAAGTAAAAATTATAAACAATTGATTAAGTAAAAGTATATTCTTTAAATTTATATCTGAAACAAGGCACCCCTCGATAAATAAATAAAAAAATTTAGGTGAGGGTAAAGCTTAGGGTTATGACTGGTCCTAATAGGATAAAGGCAAGGGTCAGGTTGTTCTAATTTAAATTGAATAATATAAATAGGAGATCATCTGAATGAAGATGATCTCCTAGCTACTGAGGCTTACTACTATAAAATTTGTTTTATATTAGGTTGACTTCTAATAAAGCTAGTTGTTTGAAAAATTGGATTCATTACAGGAAAAAAATCATAAACAAAAAAAACAGATAACATAGGTAATGAAGTAATTCTATCAGTGCTATATAGTTGAAGCAGTTCCTAATTAGTTTCACTTTCAGGGCTATACCAATTAATATACGGAAACTCAACATCTATAGTTAGACTGATTGTTAAAACTTTTTTTATAGTTTAAAAAGTTTTTAAACTAATTAAACGCGAAAATTAACTCAAATTCTCGTCCCCGTAATAACTGCTGACAAACCAATGTCCGCATTAGGTCAGCAAGTTTGATGGCACAAAATTATGTGTTTAATATTGATGATGGGTGGCTATGCAAAGAAATGGCCTCATCATTATCTATGGTCGAAGTTTGGTTAGAAGTACGTTCTTAGTGTGATGCCATATCTAAGGCAGGCAAATAAAGTTTGGATAACTCAAATCTATGCTAACTGCTCAAAAAGTAAAACACTAAAATTGCGCAGCTCAAGTTTCATTTGATGGTTTATACACATTAATATCTGTAGCATTCCAAAAAAAATCTCTCTCTAGTACTGGATTTAATAACAAAGAAATTTAATTATTAATTTACTGCCATGGAGTTACCAGTGAAAATCTGTTACTAGTTAAAAGGTTTGGTATAAAGAAATTTGATATATTTGAAAAACACAGAATAAGTTTGAGCATAATTCTGTTAAATGCCTCTTTTCATGTTTTGTTTTATGCCTTTAATCTTATTTTATCAAGTAACATGATATATGTTTACTTGGAGTTGTTTAACCCTTAAATTTCCCTTCTAATTTTAAATTAAATCATCGGTTTAAAATATTATATAGTTTTTACATTCAACTCAGTTGGAGGTGGCTCCAGGGTCCGACAAATATTTCTAAGACGTTGTTGTTGTTCTTTGTTATACTTCTATTAATTCATTGACAATTTTCTGAAAGTTTAAAGGTAGTATCACAGTTTAAACTATTTTACCAATTAAATTTTATTTTCTCGCATGTCCACTATAAAAAATAAACTTGAATAAAATAAGATTCTTTTACAAGCTTAACTTTTTACAAAATAAGTATGGGTATTCTTTAGAATACGCTGTGTTACGCAGCGTATTCTTTGGAATACGCTGAAACACTTTATTTATATTTCCAGAAATATTTTATTCTTAAATTCATTACTTAGGTTATATTTATTTATATATTTGCTGCAATCACAATAATTATTATTGCAGCATATATATGCTATAATCCCAATTAATACTCAATACTGTTTATTGTCAAAATTTGCTTTGAAACAATTAAAAGGCTTTAATTGAATAACAATCTGAAAAGTGTTTCGGTTTTAAAACGGTAATTTCGGTTATTAAAAATAGTTATTTCTTAAAGACGATGCTTTTCTCCGTTATTTTTTCACAAATTATTATATTTTACAAAAGGCGTTTATTAATGAAGGAACTAGTGTGGTCTAAGTACCAATGTACAATTTGTAGATAAAAAAGATAGACTGATTAAAGACCTGAAGTTCTATTTGGTTTGATATACTTTAAACTTTTTTATAAGTTATAAATAAAGCTCTTTATTTATAGGCACACACGGTCATATGAAATGCGTTTTCGATGGTCAGCTGAAAGCTCAAGATACCGTCTGCATGAATTTATTTAAGAGAGTTTTTCCAAAATGGAATTATAACCCATGTTTGATCGCTTCAAGAACTAATAACAATCACGAAGAGCAAATGTTACAAGAATAATTTTTTAAATAATAAAAGATTGTGGTAGCATTTGAATATTTTTGTTTTTAAAAAGTCTGATAAATTACGCGATCAATTAGTTACACATTACATTTCATGGATATTTACAAATAGTAAAGAATTTAAAGTAATCTAACTGAAAAATTTGAAAAAATTAACGAGGACAATAATAATAACAATACTAATAGATAAAATAATGATATTAGTAAAATATCATTAATAGTTATTGTCATAAACAAAAGTATATAAAAATAACAAAGTAATATTGATAATGTTATCATAGTATTTATATCACAAGTATAAAATATAATTTAACAGTAACAGTGATAATATTAAAAATATTGGTAGCAGCTTAATTGAGATGATTAATAAAAGCTACATTGATAAAGACAACAGCAAGAAAATATTAGTTATAATAAATATGAAAAACTGGAAAATTAGAAGTTGGTAAATATGATTTGATTACAATGTAATAAAGAATTTATAGTTTAAATTGTTAAAATAAATTATTATAATATTAAGTTTAAAATATAAAACGGTATTTTTATCAACAGGTCAATAAAAGCATTAATTTTATTGACTTGTCGTCAATAAAACTGTAAAAGTGAAAAACTGGAAATAAATCCATTAAAACATATTGGTATTTAATGGATTTATTTCCATACTTAGCAATGTTTTAGAATAACTAAGTTTAAATTACTTATCGAGCGAATAGTATAATGACAGTTGGTTGTTGTTTTTTTTAAAAAACGAAAGGTTTTTGTTGTGGTTGTTTCATACTAATTGGCGATTAAGAAATACAAAATGGTCGCTTAATATTAGTATATTGGAGAGACATACTATATGTTTAGTATATTTTTATATATAATTTCGTATAAATATATCTTCAGTAAAATAACTTTAAATCTAGCACACTAAGTTAACTATTTAAAATATGTTTTAAAGAGATGTGCCTTGAAAAATTCTGTTTATGTGATTGTTCCTATACTTAAACATATATTTAGGTGGGACCCAAAAATACTTTTACCTATACACTTTTCCTTCACCGAAATAGCGCTAAAATTAAAAACAGTAATTTCGAATTCCAAAAGAATTACGGAGGGTTACAACTCTCCGTAAGAGAAGGGGGGCATCCACATAAGCTTCTACCAGTGTAAATCCGACCCAGTATGTTAAAGTCATTTTTTTCTTTTTCAATATGCTTATTTATGTTGGAGAGAAAAGTGGCACAATAACTTCGATGCATGTTTTAGCATTTAAAAAGAAGTTTTTTTTTAATTTTTTGAGAACTTATAAGTCGCCAAACAATAAATTTCGGTAAACATTTTCTTCAAATGTTCTTCAATTAGTTTTGATGTTGTGATACATATTGTCAAACCTATTACTAATAAAATTCCCACCTTCGTCTATATTACTGGTAAGCAAGCTGGATGAGTGGTGAAAATGGGTGGGTGAGTAAAATTAAAAATTACAATAATTTTTAACGAAATGTACCACAAAAATGTGCTAAAATTTATAGATCTAATTGTAATGTAAAAAGTTGTTTAACATAATAGATAGTTGATATTGTATATATAGACTTTGAAAAAGTCTTTAATTCTGTGACTCACTTTAAGCTACTGTTCAAACTGCATTGTTATGGTACCCAGTATGAATTGCTAAACTGGATTACAAATTTTTCAACAAATCGTACTCAATGTGTCTGCGTCGGTAACTCGTATTCAAACAAAATTCTTGAAAGAGCGGAATACCTCAAGGGACTGTTTTGGACCTATCCTTTTTTTTAGTTTTTATAAACAATGTAACTTCGTGTATTGATAGTGATTGCAGCATTAAGTTGTATGCTGATGACAGCAAGTTATATCAAGCAAGCAATGATGATTATTTTAATTCAATTTGAGATATCGGTGTAGTCGTATCTTCAAATATGAAGTTTTCTAATCACTGTTCTTTCATTGCAAGCAAGGCAAATTTTCGTTCGTATTTACTTTTAAAAATTCTTCATCAGTAACGATTTCAAGCTTCTGACCAAAGCCTATAAAGTTTATATTCGACCTATCATAGAATCTTGTACCTCTGCGTGGAATCCAAATCTTTTAAAAGATATTCCTTGGTTAGAAAAGGTTCAGAAATCTTTTACTAGAAGTGTCTGTAAAAGATGTCGTATCCCTTATGAAGATTATTCTTCAAGACTCAATATCTTCAATCTCTTGAATGCCGTAAAATAAAACTTGATCTTGTAATGACCTATAAAGTTGTTATTGCTGATCTACCTTTTTCTGAGTTTTTTACATTTGCTCCTTCTTACTATCCTACAAGGTGTCATGCCCAAAAACTTAGTTCGCGTGTTAAATGTAAAAATGATACACGAAGATTTTCCTAGTGTGAAAAAGTTATCAAGATATGGAATTCTCTACATGATTACTCGTCTACTTTGTCATTGTTTAAATCAAATTTAAAAAAGTAGAAAGTTCATCACCATTGCACACTATTTTAACTAGTTTTTTTTTTCGGTGTTACATAATTTTGATATTACCTGTATCACTTTTTTGTATTTCTTATTTTTAAATGCAAATAAATAAGAAAATAAATAATAAATGCTTAAATCGGTATATAGTAATAGTGGTGTAAAGGCCAAAGTTTTCTTTTTTCTTTTCCTCGGTCAAAATTTTAACATTTTTGCGCATGCGTCATTTCTAAATAGGGCTTTAAAAGGACGTTTTCTCATTGTAAATCATGAGATACTTTTTTTTACTTATTAAATACGTTAAACTATTTTTACGTAACTAATACTAATACGTAATTATTACTAATACGTATACTGTACTAATAATAAATACGATAATACTATATATTATATATAACTATATAATATACAATAAATACTATAATAATAATAATAAATACTAATACGTAATTACGTAACTAATAGTAATTGTAATATATTTAAATAAGTCTTTTTAGATAACATGACAAATAATTTAAAAACAAAACCAACAAATTATAAAAAAGTTTATGGTTTGTAAAATATAAACTATAAGTAAAAAAAAGCATTTGTTATTTCATAGCAAGTAAGTTGGTATCAAAATTGAGAAAAAGAGAAAAAAGATCGCTTTTATTTAAATAAAGTTTACGTCTATGACAAATAGTATTTAAAAAGTCAATATTTGTAGCTGCTAAAGCACAAATTAATTAATAAACGTACAGTACTGTTTGCAGCTAATACTAAATACTACTACGTATTTTTTTTTAAAACGAGCATTTAAATTTATGAATTTGGTTACTCCAGTTTAAAAATCTAAATTCAGATAATAAGCATAATTTTCATATTAAGTAAAAAAGAAGATAAATACAATATATTTAAACTAATTCGTTTAAAATGTCTTTTAAACAGAATTATTCAACGAAATGAGATTGATTAATTTATATGAATTAAATGTACTCACTATCTTATTTGTGGAAAAATAATTTAGTTTCCAACGTTTTTAAAAATATCTTTACTTTAAAACCTGTCAATAAATATACCCTAAGAAATAATGATTTGCTAAACCAAATTTTTTCTCGACCAAATTTATTCGGTTTTGTATTGATTATCGTGCATCATGTCTTTGGAATAAAGTTGTTTTGCAAAATTTTGATTTGCCTTCTTTTTACCCTGTTTTTAAACTAAAAAGCTTTATTTTTTCTATAGACAACGTACTTATGTATATATGTATAATAGTAACATCTTGAAGTTGTTAACTTTCTATTATTACTAAGCAACTCATTTTACTGTTTATATTAAGTCATTTTACCTTTATAAAGTTTATTTTCTTTCATAATTGTAAGAAGTTTATTAGTTTATTTTATCTCGTTGTTGTAAGAAGTTTATTGATGCATTAAAAAAAAAACACGGTTCTGATGACAAGATCTTCGTGATCTTTTTTCAGTTACCTTGTTTATATAGTTTATCATTGTAAATTTGTGAAAATTAACTGTTATTATTATTTTTTTATTATTATCACTATATAATTGTACAACAACAAACTAATGTAAACAAAAATATAATAAAAATAACTTTTTTCAGAATATATGATTGGTTGATTAATTGATTGATTAATGGATTAAATGAAATTGCATCAATTCTGCGTTAGTAATTTTTATTAGTGATTTTTGTTAGCTAATATTTAGCAATTTTTAACTCCTTAGTAATTCTGTAAATTTTGATTAGTTCTTAAAAATATGATGCTTGTAAGATTGCGCGATTTATTTACCTATTGTATTTAAATATAAATGCACATCGCGTATGTTATCGCAATATGTTATAGTAATAATGTTATCGCAAATAACATTTACGCTATTCGCAGATTTCAAGGCTACCATCACGATTTTAAATGTCTAAACATTTTTCATTTATAAAATTAGTTAAAATTTTTTATGGAACAAATGATTCTTAGTTACCTAAAAACTTATACTGAAATTAATTTTAAAAAAAAGTGTTTTTCTTTAATTGTATTTACAATGTTAAGTTATACAATTTTGAAATCTGAAACTTTGACATTTTAGCCGTTGTGTAAATATAAATTTTATCCACTTAAAAATATTCACAACGCCAATAAAAACATTGTAGATAAAGAAAAAGATAAAAACAATAAAATGAAAAACATCGTAAGACTTCTTTTGATAAACACCCAATAATTTTAATTTTGATTTAAAATTATTTTAGCTAAATTAATTCAGGGTTATTAAATTTGATTGAGTTGTTTCTTTTCATATATTTAATCAAAGCATATTGGAGTTTGTAAGAATAACCTTTTTCTTAATTGCAATTGATTACATGAAATTGCATCAATTCTGCGTTAGTAATTTTTATTAGTCATTTTTGTTAGCTAATATTTAGCAATTTTTAACTCCTTAGTAATTCTGTAAATTTTGATTAGTTCTTAGAAATTGTAATTGAAGTAGTAAAATTTTACTTTCATTAACTGGTATATTGCAAAGCAAAAATTTATATGTTCAAAATGGCGTAAAAAAATATCAATAAGTCTAGAGTGCGAGAAGCAGAACGCGTTCCTTAAGGTTATTTTTATACTTTTTTATTTTAGATTTTTCTATCTTCTAGCAGACTATAGATTTATATACAAGAAAACTATTTGGCGCGCTTGTTTTTTTGTTTTACCAATACGCAACCTAAAAATTTCCTTCATAAAGGTGCCCAATATTTGTATATTTATTTTTAGATGGTCCAAAACTAGAATGTTTTGGACCATCTATCCACGAGTTTTCCGTGAACAATTAAAAGTTGCTAAAGTTAACCTAAATTCAAAACAAGGTAACCAAACAAATATCAGTAATTATCGTCCTATCTCTGTCCTCTCCACATTCTTAAAAAAATACTAAAACGTATTATGTACAATATATTATAATTTAAATAATGTTATAAGCTAACCATTTTTTAAGTACTGAAATATTAGCTTTAAACGTTAGTATATGTTTGAAAGTGTCCGAAAACAGCGTTTTTTTATCATTAAAATTTTATTATTTTAACTTAATTTTCTCTTTATAAACTAAACCAAAATTTTAGTTTTTATTACATAAAAAGATAATAGATAATATTGATGAGGTTCTGGTGGGGTTTGAACCACGGGTCCTTTTATTTTATCCAACATTTTATATTTTCAATTTCAAAAACTACTCCTTTCAACTTTTTTTAAAAAGATATGTAATTCCATTTAAAAGAAAAATTAAATTTATTTAAGACAATTTAGTTCCAAAGATACGGTCCATGAAGTGATTTAGAAACATTTAAAATTTGGTAAAATACAGTTTTTGAGTAGTCTAATTTAAATAATGTTATCAGCTAACTATTTTCAAATCAAAAAGCCATTTAACCATGCGCACTTTAGTGCAACTGTTTACTAACTGCTTAATAGCTATTAACTTTCACTGCCTATTCACTGCCATATCAACTATGAAAATATTGCGTGGAGGCAGTTTTTGAAAACTAATCATAGTCAATTTTGCTTTTTTTTTTTTTTTTTTTTTTGTTCTTTATTACAATATTTATAACAATTTAAATAAACAAAATTTTATTACAATAATAAAAATTAACAAGTCAAGATATCTTCAAGAAATAAATAATAAAAATAAATATAAAGAACGCGGATACTCAAAGAAGACCACCAGGTCTTGTTACAGAGAAACCGCTAATTGCTTGTGGATAAAAAAACAAACAAAAAAATAAATAAAAAAGAATATACATTAAATATATACATATACTAATATAAATAAGGGATTTTCAAAAAATTTTAAAATTTAAAAGTAGATTAGTATATTTTCAGTTGAAAAAAATGAGTTTTTTAAGATTTCGTTTAAAAGAATCAAAATTACGTTTTTGATAAAAAATCTTTAGAAGTATTTAGAACTATACTATTCCATAAAAATGGTCCGCGAAATGAAATAAAAATTTTTCCAAAATTAGTTTGAGAAAATGGTTGTCGAATTAAATTATCGTTCCTTAAAATATATTTATTTCTATCTCTTTGTAAATACAAGTTACGAAAAGAAACGGGTGATAGGTGGGTCTTGCATTTATACATAAAACAAAGAATATTAAAAACATTAAACATATATATATTGAGTGCTTTCATATCATAAAAAAGAGGCTTGGCGTGAGCAAAACGGTCCTTGAAAATTATTATTTCGCATATCATTTTGTGAACAGTATCTTTGGAACGTAATTGTCTTAAATAGCTTTGATTTTTCTTTTGAATAGAATTACATATCTTTTACAAAAAAGTTGAAAGAAATAGTTTATTGAAATTGACAATATAAAAATGTACTTTTAAAACCTCTTGAAAGTCTTTATATTTACTGCGTGAAATGTTTAAGATGTAAATATATGACATGTCATTTTACAGCGGTTCTGTAAAACGACCTCTTCTACGAGTTTCCGCGTTCTATTTTTTTATATATTTATTAAAAATCTTTACTTTAAAAATTTTACTGTAATTGGTTATATTATTATATTTTAGTTTTTAAGTTTTATGAAATATTAACGAAATGTGTTAAAATGTAATATAAAACAAAACAATATATATATACACATATATGTATATATATATATATATATATATATATATATATATATATATATATATATATATATATATATATATATATATATATATATATATATATATATATATATATATATATATATATATATATATATATATATATATATATATATATATACATGCAAAAGTTAATATCATTTTTCATTCACTTTAGTATAAAATGAATATAAAGTTTACTAATCATCAACTTTATTTAGTTATTAAAGACAGAATTTTCATTGATAGAAATGAATTACTCCAAAATTTACTTTTTAGTTACATTTTGGAAGTTAATCAAACAGACTTGCGTTCTTCTAAACAATATAAAAGTATACTAAAAATAATGTAAAGTTTTATTTAAAAGTTAAAAAAGAAACTTTATAATCATAACCGACAGCGTAATCGTTTTGAAATTAAAGAACCAAGTTGGCTTGAATCAAATCTAGTTATTCTAGAAAACATAAAAGAAATTCCATTGAGTCAACTTTTAATAACATAACATATCAAAGTGAAAAGAAAACACCTGGAAATAAATGACTTGAAAGGGAACAATCAAACAACTAAACAAAAAAAGCTAAAAGATTTTAAAAAATGGGAATAAAGCATAATAAAGCAACTTTAAAAAAAAGGGTAAGAATTTCCACCTTAGGGTAGGATATGTGTGGGATATGTAAAGTTGCTAATGCAATACGCTTAAATTCTTCACAACTTGTTTTCAATATACGTTCAGCTTCTCCTAAACAAATGAATTCTATTGCATGTGGCTCAATACCAACTAAAACTTCTTATATAGATAGCCAGACGATCATTTAAACATTTCTATTCATTTTCTTCTATTACAGACATGGTAAAGTATTAATAGAATGTTTAGCAAACATTTTAAACATAATGAACTTAAGTTTTAAGATAAAATCAATAAAATTGTGAAAAGTATATTTATTTATATGCCTGTTTCAATGCATAAGTTATTACTTCACAGTTTTGAAATAATTTTAAAGTTCTTGTTTCCAATCGGATTGTATTCAGAAGATGCTTAAGAATCTAGAAATAAAAATAATAAATAATTCAGGCTTCGCTATTTAAGATAAGGTACAAGACTCCATGCAATTGAGAACCAACTTCAATATCTTCTTATTACAAGTGATCCAATAATATCAACTATAATAATTTTTCAATATAGAAGTAAAGTTAAAAAATTCAATTATCAAAAATGACTCTAGAACTTGTTAAAAAACTAATAAACTACCATTGGTTTTTAAAAATCTAATAAAAATACCACAGAAAACTATGAATTAGTTACTGACGAAATAGATCACATAGATGTTTATGAAAATAATTAAGTTTATCCTGATCACTGAGTATTAGAACAAAAACTTCTAAAAAATATTGGAATTTGATACAAAGCAAGAACATATTTATGTAAAAAACGTCAAACTCAACTTTATCACTTATTTATCCCTAATTATTTAAATTACGTGGCAATCATGCATCAAAAAAGTAAGTTACAATGTCCTTATCGCCCTCAGAAACATGCAATCCGTTTAATAAATTTTGCGGATCGATACACACTTTCCAAACCATTTTTTGTTGAAATGAAAGTACTCAGTAAACGTATGCCTAATGCTTTTAATATTTTATGCTTTATGTATATGTGGACAAATGACATATTTTTATCCATTTTTAAATATATTTCTTTTGCTTAAAGTCAATAAATAGGAATTGTGGTTTATCCTCTTCCGGCTAATTGCCATAGAGAGGCCACATTACCAAGACCCGTAAAGCCGGGTTCAGCTCACTAAAGAGCATCATAACCCGTTTTGCAGATCAAGAGTAAGTGAGTATAAGAAGAAAGAAGGATAATAGAGTGACAGTCAGAAGAAGTCGAGTTAGAAAGATTGTATAGAGAAAGCGGACAGATATTACACTGATATAAAAATGTGCAACTAACTAATACCTTATATTAAAAGGTATTTATTTCTCTTAACTTTTATGTTAATTTTATTTAAATTTTATTTAAATTTAAATAAAGTCAATAAATACGAACTTAAAAATAACAATTCTATTTTTGAATTGTTATTTTTAAGAAGTTTTGTATTACATATGGTGCACCATTTCTTTGGAATAAAAACGTTTTTTCCAACTTCGACATGTCTTACACTTTTCCCATTTTCAAATATTAACTTCGAAAATTGTCCTCAGTATGATATGAATGATAGGGATTTACGATGAAAGTTAATTACTTACTTGTTTCTAAATGCCCAATGTCTTTTTTTTTTAGTAATTAATAAGTTTTGTCATTGTTAAAAATTAAAGCATTGATATGTCTTCAAATTTTGCTTTGATTGCTCTTTTGATAATTTGCAATGGCATGTTACAAGTGAAATGTTACTTTAGAGTAAATATCGAAACGCCACTGGGGTTTGATTGGACAAACTGCGGTAAGTTGAATTTTTTAATTAAGTCAGTGTTATAGTTTATAAAGTTTTTATATATACGATTTATTATTAAATCCTTGAGTTTTGGTTACTTATTTTAGTACATATTTATCCACGAGTTTATTTACAGATATATGTAGAAATTTATCAGAGGTCAAACTATAGGCTGTATTATTGAAAAAAACATTGGTAAGATCCTTGCCTTTAAATTTTCCAATGAAATTTATGCGTTTTAAAAATATATTTATTTTAACCTTTTTTTCATTTTCTAATCTAAACAAACAGCGCAGAATATTGATTCTCTGAAAACAATATACTGCATTACTTGTGAACATATAGGTAAGTTAATCAATCGGGACAAAGTTGGTTTTGAAGCTAAGGTCAAAAGAATTTAATTTTACCCCATTTGAACCATTCCTAAAATTTATTTTGTTAGCTCAAGCTAAATTTACTGAATGGTTAAGCGTAATAAAAACCCAAAACCAGTCGCATTTTACACATATTGACATATTTAAAAAACCAGTCGCATTTTACACATATTGACATATTTAAAAAACGTTTTCATTTAGTAATTTTGTAAACAATCCATTCTGATTTATCTAATTTAAAAAGAAAAATTATTAAATAAGGTTTTTGGCTCAATTTGAGAAGAAACTTGTAAAAATAATTTACAACTTTTTTTATACCAATGTTTATAAATACATCGACATCATTGTAATATATATATATCATTGTTCCATTTTTACTTTTCACTAAACTAATTTAAAATTCATTTAGTTTGTGAAAAAGTAACTTTATAAAAGTAACTTTGTGAAGTAGTACTTTGAAAATATTATTTGCAAATATCGTTATAGGAGATAAATCAGTAGACCCTATTGTATTCAATAGTATGAATGCCGAACCTGATCCAGTTAATATACCTGGTAACTTATCATTAAGCATTGATGCTATTATTAAAACGACAATTGCTGAGCCTACATCACTACAAATTATAATTAAAAAAAAGTTTCTTGGGACCTTTTTTGAAGTACCGTGCGTTGATAATATTGGTTCATGGTAAGTTTGTTAACTTTTATGCATGAAAACTATTTTTGATTAAATATTAAAAAATTATAAAATTATTTTATATTTAAAGAAAATTAAACGCTGTTTCTGAAAATTGTTTTATTCTTGACAAAAATGTACTTTGGATACCATTAAATTTCTTCAAATATTAAGTAATCATAATTTATTTAGTCTTTTTTATAGTCTCTATAAGTTATTAGTTTTAGAAATAATTACATTTGTTACTAGGTAAACAAGGTTGCATAAAACCCCACTTGCTTGAAAAAAACAACAACTCTGCAAATTGCTTTTCTTTCAAATAAATATCTTTTTTCTTGTAACTTCTCTAAAAGTACCTTTTTTGAATGATTTTTAAACTTATCAAGTTGTTATCAAAGTACCCTTCTATCTCCCTTTTGAATAAAAGTAAATAAAAATAATCAAGTGTAAATCAAACCAAAACTAAAAAAAGAATAATATGGAATATACTTTGAACATCCTATTGAATTGTAGACCAAAATTAGTATTGTACTTTTAATTACTTTTTACATATTAATTAACATAATTAATATTTTCAATTAACTATTTCAAATGCAAATAAGGATTTAGGTTTTATGACTTATTTTAAGTAATTACTCAAATCCATGTGATCTTTTACAAAATATCAAATGCCCACCAGAAGTAGAGGCCCAAGGTTGGAACTGCCGTTGTCCGCTTACACAAAATGAAATAAAGCTTGAAAAGCTCGTCATTATTATTCCAACGATAAGTCTACCTTCATTTATTGAAAACGTAAGTTAATCTTTTTTTTTTTTAAATAATTGAAACTTTTTAAAAATTTTAACTTTTTAATTAGAGATATGCCGAGTAATCAATTTGAACCCGAGGACTCCGTAAAACGTCTTTTTTCCGTATACCCGGAATTACCCGTTTTTAATAGTACGCGGCACTGGGTACACTAACTGTTTTTTTTTAAAAAAAATCTCTAAGTATACTGTTGTAGATATATTTAAAAAATTAACAATCGAAATTCTGATAAAGTAGCGAAAATTAGTTAGCGCTATTTAGTGCCAAGTTATCCGCGCAAAAGGTTTTATAAACCATTTTATTAAAACGTACCCGGTATAAAAAATATACCCGGTGCCATCTACTAAAAAGAGGGTATACTTTTACCTCAAATCAAAGACCCGGTAAAAACTGGTTCCGGCACATCTCTTCTTTTAATTAGTGTAAAGATTTTTTTTTCCACTAACTATTGTAAAATAAAAGGTTGCCTAAGTTGAGCATTTTAATAGTTTAATGTGTTTCCCGCCAAATTTATAATAAAAAAAACAATAATAATTTAATTTTAGACTTCGTCAAAATCTATTGTTTACACAGTAAACTTTAAAACAATGCACAAGAAAATTCCTTTGAAGTACGATCGTATGTTAAAGAAAATTTTTTTAATTTTTCCGAGAGAATTAATCAATTTTTAATATTTTGATAAAAAACTTAAAAATTACTTTACTCCTAATATATACTAACTTAACATAAGTTTTTGTAAATGTCAGAACTAAAACAAAAATAATGTAAAGTTATTTTCCGCCAACCGTTTTGTAACTATTTATAAGCTGTTATTATAACACAAAATCCCATGTCCTCAATTGTCCAATTTACGTGTGCTCAAGACAAACTAATTGATAACCATGTCTGGGTCAATAATATTTTCTGGGTGAATGTACATAAGAGCATTTATATTTACTTTTTTATTTAAAAACGCACGAAATAAGTAAATCGTTACATTTTGAATATCGCATGTTTGATTAAATTTGAAAACATTTTGATTCAAACCATTAAATCGCAGAAGAAAAAAAGAATGTTTGGTGGTGTGGGGAGCGGTAGTGTAATACATTTTGGATTAATGCCAATGGAGCCTAGTCTTTATTTCGTACTTTATTTTCGTTTTTTACAAAAGCAAGAGACTGACCTACAATGCTAAATGTTCAGATGCAGCCATTTCACGTTAATTTTTAGGGAATGAATGCAATAATCTTTAAAAGAATGTCGACAAAATTTCAAAGGCTACTGCATATAAAGCTATAGACTTTGTTAAAACTTTCATGCACTTCAGATTGATTGTTAATTTATGTTTTGGATGAAAATTAGATTTTTTTAAAAATCTTTTTAGTAACTCTTTTTGCCTGACAATGTGGCTGTGGCTGTGCTGTGGCTGTGCTGAGGTGTGGCTGGCTGTGGTATATGCTGTTTTCCACCATGCTCTAGATTTTATTCAAAACCACGGCACTTCACCCATTATTTATTGAAAGGGTAATAAAAGGATTGCGTTTAAATATTTAACAACTACTGAAAAAAATACAAGTTAAGCAAATCCCATCTATATCACCTGTTACAAGCTTTTACAGTGCATTATTGACTTTAACAGCAAACATTGTGTCAATCTTATATTTATATCTATTGTTGGTTTAGTATAAAGCATTATTTTTTAAATAGTTTTTATTTTTGGTAAAATTATTTAAAAAAGTTAAAAGGAAAAAAAATTTTTGTTGAAACTTGCTTTTTTTGTTTTTTTATCAAAATCTTTAAAAAAAAATATTTTTCTCGAATAAAGCGAAAAGATTTTCATATTTAGCATATTTGCTCTATCTTTTCTATTTGTTTAAATTTTGGTTTTTCAAGACTTTAAATAATAAATTTTCTTTTGTACTTTCCATTTTTTTGGATTATCATTCACATTTGACCTTTCATGGAAACCATATATGACCTTTCATGGAAACCATATATGACCTTTCATGGAAACCATATATGCAATCTAATACAAAGTTAGCATTTTCTAAGGTTGCTTCGTAAATATTGCTTTGTAAATATAATTGGACCAGCTCTATCGGCCTAGTATACGCCACTTTCCCATCGCCGTAAGGTTGCATCTCTTTATCATCTCGACAAATACTATAATGTTTACTGCTCAAAGAAGCTATCATCTCTAATTCCATCAACCAAAACTTATTTTTGCTAAATGACTCGTCATTTAGCAAAGTTTTATTATTTTACTGTATCTTTTCCTTTATACTCTAGAAACTTTTACTTATTCAGTTTTATTTTCCGCGCTTTACTGTTTTGGAACTCTTCCATCTTCATGTTTTCTTGACTCATAAAACCTTTAACTTTTTAAATCTTATGTTAACTGTTTCTTTGTTTTGTAACACTATTCTTTGTTTTCTAATAACTGCCAATTTAATAGTGGTTGCCTGAAGACGTAAAATTCAAAAATATTTTTATTTTCTAACGTAATTGCAAGTTATACTATAAAACATCATTTTATCCTTGTACTCAAAGTGTTATATTTCAATTGCTTACGCCTTAAGACTGGAAAAGCAGCCAGATTAAGAAAAAATTTGATTTCATGACCACAGCACACAAAAAAATTCGTTTTTTGTGAGACAGAATTAGAAAATTTTTATTCTTCTTCTAATTCGGTCAGGTCAAAAACCGAATGAGCAAAATTTCATTAGAAGGCAATAAAAAGTCTCACAAAATTTCAGGAATAAGTAGATTTTTTAGATTTGCAAGTGTACTGAAAATGATTGCATTGTGTTATTTGGCGCGAACTTTTTTATTGCGCAAAAAAAAAATAGTTTAGTACAAAACATTAAAAATATTTAAATAGGAAAAAATAGAGCTCAGTGATTCACGGAGCACCATAAAGCTATGTTTTGACAAAAAAAAAATTATCTTTTGATAGCATTAGCATTGAGAGGGGTCTAATTTTGTGTTTTTTTTGGTGACAAAGTAATTTATTAGTTTTTAAAGTTGCTAAGTTTTAAGCTATGTTATTCAATGTATCTATGTTATTTAATGTATGTATTATCGGTAACATTTTTTTTGTAAACTGCAATCCATAGATTCTTAACATTAAACAAAACTGTTGAAAAAACAAGTTGATACTAAAAAGAAAGCGATTGTTTCCTATTTGGAAGAATTTAAGGGGTAAATTAACTACAGCGTTTGTGGGGGGCCCTAAAACAGAATATGTAGAATCGTAATCCATTGTGTCATAAACAATTCTAAAAATCATTTCTTTCACAATATTCACGGTCAGTTTTTAAAAGATTTGTGTAAATATAATTCTAGGAGATCCAGTTTCAATACAGAGTTGTTATTTATTGATGCCCAAGAATGACATTTAAAAAGATATATTATTTGGATTTATGAAATGTGAATTGGGTCATTGGATGCATTATTTGGGTTATTATTATTAATTTATTTGTCTTTCAAGTAAAAATCTGCTTTTTCTTTAAATTTTATACTTTTTATTTCCTTTGTTAATGATTCTCTTAATTTGTATCATGGGTGGGGTACCTTGATACGAATTTCATATTTTACTTTAAATAGTCTCCTAAAGTTTAACCTGTTATATTTTGGAAATTAAAAAACTAATTTTCTAGGTATAACTTACTTTTAACTTTTTTTTAAAATTCAAGCAATCACTTAAAAAAAGGCGAATTAAAAAAATCGTTATGAAGCAAACACCAAAATTGTATCATGGTGCCCAACTCTCCTCTATAGCTTTGTTAACTTGAAGGTTAATTATGATTATTATACTTGATCAAGATTAAAAACTTTTACATTTACAAACTTTTACTTTTACAACTATATTAAAAGAATTTCAAAGCAATTTATAAACGAAGTTTTTTTTTTAACATCTTCATTTCCAACAAGGCTGCAAGCAACCCCTATTACTTTTTTTTCTTCAATATCTTCACTTCAAACAAGGCTGCAAGCAACCACTATTAGAATTGGAAGTTACTGGAAGAGAAAATATGAAGTTTATAGAGCAAGATAACAGTTAACAGATGATTTAAAATAATGCAAACTGTAGGAATCAGAAAAACCAGATGTAGGGAGCGAACTCCAAAGAACTGGTGTTCGTGGAAAAAAACTACACGAATAGCAGTTTTTGGAGTACTTAGGAGCAGTCACAGTAAAAAAATGAGACTTTTTTATATGACGAATAACACGAGAATGAATTTTAGTAGATTGCACAAGAGACGCTAGCTCTTTAGAGCAGCAAAAAAAAAAGTCTCACTAAAAAAAGTATATGGCCAAGAATAGAACCTTGAGGAACCCCTGAAGATTCAGGAAATGAAGAAGTGTGCTGTCAATCGAGGACAACTTTTATACTATGATTGGTAAGGAAGGATTCAATTATTTTAAAGATGTTACCTAATACACAGTAAGAAGGTTATGGAGAGGACCAGCATGCCAAACTTTATCAAAGATTTTTTTAAAAGCTATTAGTTAAGTGTGGAGAGGCCTTTGCCATTCCACACTTAACTAATAGCTTTTGATATTAAACCTATCAGTTATTACTGTTATCAAATCAGCAGTAGAAAGAGATTTCTCAAAATGCTTTTTGATGATCAGAAAGTTATTAGATTGAAGATGAGAGATTAAGTGTTTGTTAATTAAAGACTCAAAAACCTTGCTTATGATAAAAAAAAGGCTAATGGGACGGTAGTTAGACGAGTCAGATTGCTCTCCAGACTTTTTGAAAACAGGAATAACAGATGCCGCTTTCCAGCAGGCATCTTAGATAATATAACATGCATTTATGTTACTTTGTTTTCATAATTATTTTATTGTTTTTAAAATGGATAACAATTTTTTATTTAATTTTAAATACTGAGAATGTGAGTGATAACAACTTTTTTTAAAAAAACAACTTAAAAAGTAAGTTCTATTTTCGTACTGACAAAGTTTACTCATTATCATAATCAGAACGAAAATTTTCATTTTCAAACATTTGAAGTAGGGTTGAAATTTTCTGGGAAATTTTGCTAAAGTTTTCCGGAAATTTTAAGTTTTTTTTATTGCAATAAACTAATAATTATATAGTTTTATAAATTCATTTCTTTGTTTCAAAAATATGCGTTTTATCATTGTAGTATTTAAAAAAACAATAAAACGCTCAAGTTGTTATATGTTACTTTTACTTAGACTACTTTTATGAAACAATAAAAAGTAGATGTCTTGAGCTTGTGTATAACAAATTTCTAGCTTTTACTTCTCTCAACAACGGTTTAGTTTAAAAAAAGATTTAATTTTTAAGGACCTTTTTTTTTATTATTTTTAAGAAACCATTTTGTACTTTTTACGGATTTAACCCCGTCCCCCTCATTTTTTAATTTATTGATTTATAAAGTCAAAAGTACCCAAGCAAGGCTGTGGCGAATGAGACTTAAGTCTTAAAAGTACTTATTTAAACATAGCGGCGGAATTTATGACCCCCTATCATTAGTTCTTTATTTTTATTTTCTAACCATGTTTTAAATAGTTCAAATTTAGCAAAAAAAATTTTTTTACTTTTTGTCTTCCATTTAAATCAAGAAAAAATTGTAAAATACTGTAAATATTCATTAAAAACCTTTTTATATATAATTTTACAGTTTTCAGTAACTTGTAGGCCAATTTAATAGATAGTGACAAATGCCCAATCCCCTTTAGGGATGGGGGCGCAAATTATGTTAAAACTTAAATAAAGCTTGCTACGACAATCAACATCAATATGCTTAGCAAATAAAAGGATAAAACAGTTTTAGAAAATTTTGAAAACAAATTATCATAGAAACAAATTATCAATAAAATACCAAAAAAAGAGTTTTTCAAAAGGGGCTTTTTAAAACTTTTATAATCTACTTCACAATTTTCTTAAAATTGTCCATAGCAACTGCTTAAATAAGACATAATATTTTACCTATTAATTTTTAAAGAACTTATCTTTTCTTGAAAATTTCCGAAAAATTTTCGGAAATTTTCAACCCTAATTTGAAGTATAAGGAAAAATTTTGAGAGTTGAAAATTTATGATTAACTTAATTATAATTTATTATTAACTTAATTATAATTTATTATTAACTTAATTATAATTTATTATTAACTTAATCATAATTTAAATTTCTCTTAGAAATTTTTTTTAATCTCATTAGTCTCACAAAAACTTAAACAGAAATCGAATAGTAATCGCTTTCTAAGTTATTTTTTATTTAAAAACCTCTGAAAAAAATTTCAATTTTAAATAATGTAATTACGTATTAGTTTACCAATCATGTGTTAACTACCCTAGTGATGGTGTAAATATTTTTGTCCACAAATCCATTAACTTTGCTTTGTGAAATAACTTCAGAGTTAATGAAATGGAATGTGAGTCGTTGTGCATTGAAAGAATAACGAAAACCATCAAAAATATTATATTAATTTTATTATAAACTTATAAATTTATAATGAGCTCTGGTAACTTACAAAAATCTAAAATATATCATAGTATATAGATAACCATAGTATACAGATATACATAGTATATTGACAACCAGCTGGTATCAAACAAAAATATTAAACATATCTTAGCAATTCATTAACCAGAACTAGTATAACGGGGAAACATGTTATTTTAGTTGGTGACTTTTACAACTACCATGCATACGTTAGTAAGACGTTAGAATGTTGCGATTTGCGTTGGCGATATCGGTTGCTAAAATTGTTTTTGTGTCATTTTGATTACAAATGCTACATGTATTTATTATCAGGGGTTGATGCAGCGTTTTTTGATGTTTTGAGCTAACATCTAGAAATAGATCAAACTCCAAGCATTTATTCATTTTTTTGGTCAAAAAAAATTTGAGTCAAATAAAGATAATTTGCAAAAAATCAGTGGCGTCACTAGAGTGGTGCGGAGGTTGCGGACCGCACCGGGTGACATTATCACAACCTGACACAGAAGGATGACACCAAAATGAAAAAAATGCAAGTATGACAGAACTGATCATGCTCGTGTTAATTTATTTTTGTGTTTGGTCTAACTAATTGTTTTCAGGTTTTGAATTTTTTATTATTAACTCTGCTATTTCTTCATTTCACAAAAAAATCTTTCGTCTTTTATTTAAGATCAAAAGATTGTATTTTGTATGTCCCAACTTTTTTTCTAAAAGAATTTTTTTTAGAAATTCAAAACCCGTGTCATCGCCCCTCTTAGTGAAAGTCTAGAGAGATGACACTATAAGTTTGCTGCACTGGGTGATACCAGCCCCAGCAGCGCCACTGCAAAATATTGTAACGATTGGAGTCTAGGAACAAAAAAGCCCTAAAATTTTAGCTACACATGCCCCAAACGTGAGAGCAACAAGTTAATAAAATATTTTTTTTTTACTATTGTCAACTTTACTATTATCAAATTAATTTAAAATTTCATAAAGTAACTCTCTTCAAATTTATATGGTCGTAATTTTTTAATGCTACGAGATTATTTTAAGAATTTTAAAACTTATCGATGAATACAGGTTTAGTTGAGAATGGTAAAAAAACATATTATCAACTTGTGGCTTTCACGTTTGGGACAGGTGTAAAGAAATTTTAATGCTTTTTTGTACCCAGGATTAATACTGACGAAATTAAAACACTTTTCACAGTTACATTGGTTCATCGTATGTAACAACATTGGAAAAGTTGATTAAGTTTATGATTTAAACCCACGTTAATTAATGTGTATAACCCAACTTTGATTTTAAAAATACCTTTTTATTTTATTTTTTATTTAAGGTAAAAATTTTCTTAATCAAGTATACATAATATTAACAAGATTAGTATCAAATACTTAAAAATGTTAAATTTTGTGAAATTGTACATAAAAAAAGTATATAAAAGTTTATAATACCTTAGAAACCCGCACATCTTAGACTGCCTTAAGCTCATCTTAGGCTACCTTATTCTCATCTTAAGCTATCTTAAGCTCATCTTAGGCTACTTAGGCTCATCTTATGTACCTTATTATAATTTTTATAAAAAATCTTTGATAAATTTGAGATTTTACAACAAAGTTTTAATTTAGTACATTTAATATGGCATCTAATGAGAAACATAATAACGAGAATATTTTATATTTTTTATGACTTAAATCATGTGAAATGTTATAAAGTTAATTTTTTATGTTTGTTTTTATTTAAGGATGTATCAAAAAACATTTTTTCTTTTAATTTCCTATTGTAATAGAGCGGAAAAGTTGCATAATGATTATAAATAGTAATTGTATTAACTTTTAAAATGATTTTATGACGTCTTCAGTTGGCGCCAGGGTTTGCTTTTTTTTAAACCACTTTTTCTGTTATTTTTTACAAAAAAAAATAACAAATTCTATCCATATACTAACTTTATAGTATAGTTCAGATAAAAATGTTTACAATTTTTAAGAAATTTTTTTAAAGTTTTCAGTTGCCGTTAGAGGGTTCGATCGATTATAAATATTGCATTGAAGTATGTAAAATGGAACTACAAATGTAACTTTATTAGTTATGTCATCAATTACGTCACTTATTACCATCACCATTGGTATTATTTGCTACAACTTCAGATCAGATCATTTATTTACTAAATATTTCGGGTATATAGAAAAAAAAACCATCACCATCAGTATTATTTACCGTATTATTTAAAGCACAGCTTATAATTTATTAGTTCTGATTTACTTTTTTGGTTATTAATAAAATAATTTGAATGGAAAGTTTGTCTTCTGCTGCAGTGAAAACAACGTGAATGTCGACTTGCCCTATTTTCGGTTCACCAGCAGATTTACGCGAAAATATCTTGCCAACATACAAATATCGTCACCTGAAAACTGATTTGTTTAACAGACCCGTTCACATATTGATCGTAAAACGAGGTTTTAGAGGGTTGCTCTCATATTTTTTTTATATCTAGTTTAGATGTTTTAATGTATTATCTTTACATTAAAATTATTAAAGTAATGATATTTAAAGTCTAAAATTAAAAGTATATTCGCATATCTTATTTGGATTTTAAACAAAACTGCACTGATTACAAAATCTTTATTAATTTTATAGAATATTGAACAAAATATCAGGATAACTAACAAAGCAATACAAATTTTTGTTTATAATTTTTTGCAATTCCATTAATTCAGTAGATTTTTGTTACCTTGTATTTCATACATACCCAATTCTAAACATTTTTTACTTGTTTACTTTTATTGTACACAATTTGTTTTATTTTCCTGTAAGGAATTTAAAAAAAAGAAAAGCTTCTTTTTGATAGTTTATATAGTGATTGAAAATCTGTGGAAACCATTAGCATTATTTTGAAATTATTTTTTATTTGGTCTCATGAGACCAACTAAACCGATTTTATAATTTTTTTTTAATGTAACGCTCCATAACACTGTGTAATGCATAAATCTCTTGTAAGTTACCTCATGGCTCAGAAATTTCTGTTCTATAATTTCAATGTTGCTACTGTCTTCTGACTATAAAAAATTAAGTAATTATAAACTGATAATTAAGTTTTTATTTTGTGGAGAGCAACTGTCCGACTAAAGATTTCATTAAAGTAAGGAATGTCTTTTGCTACATTTTTTTAATACTTTCACAACTTTTATTAAATAAACAATTACACACACATTCAATTAAGATATTCGTTTGTTCAATATCCGAGTATTAAACAACATTTAATAAATAACATTATCTTTTTTGAATTTTGATAAGCATAATGTCAATTCTATATATAATTTATAGTAATTATTGAGCAAGCATATCTTAAAATGAAGTTTTGTAACAACAACTCATTTTCAGCAAAAAGTGGATATTGAAAAAACATGGTGCACAAAATAGAAGATTCGTGGAGAAAAACATCGACTTCAACTGTGTCTCATTAATGCATAATAAAAATTTTTCTTGATTACAATCAAAAGTATGGAAATATTATGAAGTTAACAAAACATAATATACAGACAAATTAAAGTCCAAAATAATAACATTTTAAAAGCTTGGGGAAAATACTTTATTTGGCGTTGCAACATACAAGTACCTCTATCTAAATCTGTGCATCTGTGAAAAAGGAGAAAAGGTACCAGAGAGAGAAAATGATTTTCTCATGATCAGAGATATATGCAAATGGATGATTTATGTATCATAATCATCCATTTGCATATATCTCGATATTAAAATTACTTCAAAGCTGCGGCGCAAAGAAGCAAGAAAAAACTATAGTAAAAAGTCCCTTACTGTCTAACCAATGGACACGGCGTCGCATTACTACAGGCACTGAAGCTCAAACAATATTATTAAGCGTATCCGGTTTGACTAACAAAAATCCTCAAAAACTTTTAAGATATTATGTTGAATGTAGCAAACCATTACTCAGGCCTGAAAAATTGTTGAAGTTATTAAAGTTTATAGCCAAACGTGGTTCAATAAAAAATGTAATCCATCATTACACAAAAGGTACTAGACATTTATGGCTAACCATTAATTTTTCCAGGTATGCCAGTAGTGACATATCAATCATTGATCTTGTTAAATGATAGTTACGTCAGATAACTATCATTTATCATATCAATGATAGTTATCTGACGTAACTATCATTGATCCAGTGATATAAAAGAACGCTTTTTTGCGCATTCGGAAAGCTTCTTGCTATGATATCGGATACTCTCCCACATTTGAGAAATTTGAAATATTTTTAACTAAGTCATTTTGTAATATTTAAACTCTATTACAAATCTAATATACGCACAGAATTTTTTATATTGTTTTGTAAAAAAAATATAAAACGTTCTGAAAACGTGTTATTTTTAAATAATAAAACAACCCCTTGAATTGGTGCCAATTGTATATATCAAAAATAAAAAGTTTGGCACAATACTATTTATATCATTATGCAACTTTTCCGCTCTATTGCAAAATGAAATTAAAAAAAAAAATGTTTTTCGATACACCTATATCTAATGCTATTATATAAGACGCATTTTTTTTTTTACGGAGAAGCATGCGTATATTAATGCTTTAACACTTTTTTTAGGGAGAATATGAAATTCAAGCTACTTTGAATAACGGCAATGAACGAGTATTTTGTTACAAAATACATTGCTCCTTACACAGCACTGGTATAATAGTGCACTAATATCATATTTTTTTTCTTATTAAAAAAAAATTAATCTGCTTATTTCAGTAACGTTTTGTATAATTTTATTATCGATCCATAAAACAACAATGACTAATAAATATTTTATATAATTATCAAAAGTTACTCCCTTTTTTTTCAGGAAACTTTTTTTATTAAGCATTTATTCTTAGCTTATATTGTTTAAACTTGTTATTTGTTTATATTAATTTATCTTGTTTATATTGTTTATCTTGTCATTTGTTATGAAACTTAAGCTGCACTCTTGTTGTAAAAATTTATATTGGAAATTACAATAAATTTTTTTATAACCACGGTTTCTTTTATGAGTATAGAATTTGTAAATTCTTGTGTTATATTTGAGGTTACATGCAATTAAATCATAATTCTTTATTTACAACGTGTTGTCCATCTATTTGCTTATTTATTTATTTTTTTCTATCCAGTTGTTTGTTTTTTAGATAAATTAAACTAAAGCATGTAAATCTAACACGTTTAGATTTTACCTGGCTCAGAACCAAGTGTTTTGTGGTTTGACGCCGGCTCTAGCCCAATAAGCAACATTGGTAAGGAAGGAGGCGTGGATTTTTTAGTAAAATGCTCTTCTATGATACTCTGTGATAAAACCGTAAGGATTTTTAGGAGCACCATAATAAACACACACAAAAAAAATATATTTTAATATATTAAAAGATATATTAATGCCTCCTTTTTTAATAATGATGCAAATATCATCAGGTGTTAAAACTGGTGATGCAAATATCATCTGGCATTAAAACTCAGATCACTCGATTAAAGCACTCGAGGCAAGTGCTTTAATCACTTTGCTACGGCTGCTATTTGAGATCGAAAAAATTAGAAAGAGCTTCAATATAGTTTGATACAGTACAATACAATACAGTTTTATACAGTACAATACAATACAGTACAATACAATACAGTTTTGAAGAGAAAAAAAATGGAATTCCTGATAGTAGCAATACCAGCAAGCAAAAAAAAGCTATATACATTATTTAATACACAAATTAAAAGAGTTAAAAAACTCTTCGTTTGAATTATTTGTCCATTCACTCTTATTTATAACACCTTAGCGTCTAAAAAGAGACAAAATAATGTGATTATCTTATGTTTATTAATCTATAAATAATTTGGTTGTAAAGCTTCTCCAGTTGATTTCACAGTTACATGATATTGTAGGAATAAAATTGATTTCATTTTTTGAAACAAAAATATCCATATATAAATCAATATACAATTTTCAAGTATCAGTTTATAAAATTGCTCAATCATAACTAAAAAACTGATCTCTACTATCCTTTTTTTTATTTTATTTTTTATTTTTATTTTTTTAAATTATTATTAGCTATTTAGTTGCACCAAAAAACCCTAACAGTTTTATCACAGAGCACCGTGGTAAAAGATTTAAACAGAAAGTTTACACCTCCTTTCTTGCTAAAGTTGCTTATCTGACCAGAGCCGGCATAAACCTCAAACTTATTGACTCTAAGCCAGAACTCAAACCACTCCAAATTTTGTTTGAAAGAGTATTTTTAAGTCATTTTCAGTCATATTCATTTTCTTTACCTTCATCTTTACTCAACTTACCAGATACTGAAACTGGTTCTCTTTCTGAGTATCGTAGCTCTATACTTTCTTTTTTGCTATTTCATTTTCCGTGAGTTTGAACTTAATTATATATTTAGAGGAGATCGGGGTGAGATAGGACATGGGAATATTTTAGTAAAAAATTTAATAACGCAAAGTTTTTTTTACATCTGTGATAAATTGAAAAAAAAAAAGTTTGCAATAACTACTTCATTTTGTTGTGCTTTTAAGTTTCAGAAGAAGTTTTTTTATTTAAAATATTTGTGAACTTATGAAAATTGAACAAGTTTCGTAAATTTTGAAGACATTCATTAATAGCAAATATTTATGTGCTATCTGAATATATTTTTATGTATATAGTTTTTAATTAATCTCCAATGCCTCATATAATTACTGAAGAAATATGATAAGTACATTTAATTACTGAAGTAGAGGGTAGAAGAGTAAAGAAATATGGTTAGTATTTGGATAAAACTACATAAGACTTTCTCATATCTACTAGTGATGGGGTGTTTTCGAAAAAAAGGATTTTTATCCCTATTTTTAATTTACTACAATTGTGGCTAAAGGTTTGGAATGATCTAGTGCTTTAAAGAAAAATTTAAACTTAATGTCTTTTATTGCATGAAAACAAAGTAAATATAGTATCTTGGTATTTAAATTTCACATCTGACTAACAAAGAAGCACTAGAATACATTTATCAAGTAAATTATCCAAAAAGTATGGCAATAATGTCAATACTTAATTGATAACCACGGTTTTTCAAAACAGAGATTATATGACGAGTTATACTGTAGATTGGTTTAAAACAAGTCTTGTGATATCCCTTTTACCAAAACTACAACAAATTTTTTGCGTATCTTTTACATTCTGAAACACTTTATTTCTGGCTTTACGTTTGAGAACTGTCCATAGGTTTTTGATCGGATTGAAAAAGCTCTGCATAAGCTTGGAAAAGTCGCAGGGGGCATTGCCTTTTCAGCATAAAATGTAGCCGATCACGGATTCGTGCAGAAAAACAACCCTATACCATTGTAGAAGGTTAATGTTTCACAGTAGGTATTTTTAATTTATTTGTAATTTACTTAAAGTTTTATAGTTTAAAAAGAAAATGCTTTGAAAGTATTGATATAGTTTTTATATGAAGATTAAGGTTTAATCTGTAAATAGAAAATTTTCTTGGCGGCTCTTTGATAGTTAGTTAAAAAACCTAATGATGCTTGAATAAAGTATGAGATTCTTTAAAAAAACCTGCGGGTTCTTAAAATACTTTGCTACATCTTTGAAGAACCGACAGGTTTTTTTACAAAGTAGAAGCCTGTAAGCTTTTTATATAGCTTGTAAAAATTCAAAATTAATGCTTTGCGGTATTTGATTTATAAACAAAATGGCGGATATTATATACTTCTCAATATGTTGCCTTTATTTTTGTCTCTAACTAAAGTTTTAAGCAGTTTCCAAGCGGCACGTAAAAATTTTTAAACTTCTTAAGTTATATGGAACAAGTCTATACAAAAATTAGAATGTCCACTCAAAATGTTTAGTTTTCCTTTTTTTTTTTCATGTAGCGACCAGACTAAATCGACCAAACAATATGGTATCTTTTTGATAATAAACACAAGTCTACCATTTTTATAGAGATTTTCAAGCAGTGAAGTAAATGAGGTTGATTATTATCGTAATAATTATTTAATTTAGGACTAGATTGGACTCTATAGAGAGATATTGTTTAGTGAAAAAAATTTTTTATATATCGTTATTATTATGCGATGAACACAATTTAATTTTTGAGACAAAATTGCTAATGTTTAAGTTTTGAATCGTCTAAATTCGGATTCTACGTTAAATTTTGATTTAAAAACAATCCTATTATTTTTTTGAAAAAAATGTCTTAAATTATTGGGGGGCATACCCCTTAATTCATTATCTTATAATATTTTGTTATTTGAGGGTTTTAGATAGATTTTAAATGATTCTGATGTTGCCAATATTTTGTTGGTAAGTTTAGGTCGAACATATATGAAATACTTGTTGAACTCTTTTGATATTTGGTTTTGACAGAATATATCGGTGTTGCGAATATTAATTCTCTTAGGCAGTGAAGGAACAATATTTTTGTCTTTTCCGATGATGTTATTAATTATGGACCATGATTTTTTACTATTGAATTAGCAATTCGAAATTAGCCTTCTGAAATAACTTTTTTTCATTTTTGATTAGTGATTGGTAAAAGTATTTATATTTTTTGTAATTTAGATCATTTTTTATATTTTTTTTTTAGAAATTTGTTATATAGTTTTTGCTTTTTTTTTAAAATATTTTAATAGCGATTTGGTCATCCATGGATTAGCAATAGCTTTTGCCTTAACTTTAATATCCTCATATGGACAGGTTTCATTGTAGCGCTTTAAGGGGCTATCCCCCCTTAAAATTTCAATATTTTCAAAAAAAACAACTGTTTTTAACTACTTTTACCTGTGTATGAATATATAAATTGTTTTAAAAGTAGCAAATTAACCTATAACTATCTTAATTTGTCTATTTAAATAAAATCTTAACGTGATATCCCTAGCAACGCCATAACAACGCACTTGTTTAACTGTATACATCCTACATTTTACCTTTATTCAACCCTAATGTGTGTTATAATTGTAATGTTCAAGCTTAAACAGCTTCTTTATGAATTTTTCGAGAATTTTTGTAAAGGTTGCTACATCAAGTACGACAATTTAAATCAGTTATAGTGTTATTTTATCAGCTTAGTTTTATTAGTGAAAATGGGAAAAGATTGTCTAGTGAAGCAACGTACATAAACTCACCGTAAAAGGAAAGGATTTATTGGAAATCTTAATAAATCTGTGATCATTGTTAGTGTTTCTGATAATGTTAGTATTGAGTTGCCAACAATTAATTTAAATGCTGCTAACAGCACTTGTGTTTTGGAACAAAATAATGAAAACTTACTTAATTTGTCAGCTTCGTCTCGAAAAGTTGAAGACTTAGATGATACACTTGTTTTGAAACCTTGTATATCTGGTTATGGTATCATTAATGTTGCTGTTTTGGTTTCTGTTTTTAGTTCTTTTTTGTGTCCAGAATGTGGTAGTGCCACACTCTCATCAGGTAAGAGATATAATAAACGACATGGTTTACCTTCCTTGTTATATCTTAAGTGTCAAAAAAAAAGATTGCAACTATCTTCATCAGTTTTACACCTCTATCAATGATAATAATAAAAAAAGATTTGATATTAATAAGCGAATAATTTATTGCATGCGACTATTGGGCTATGGATATGCAGGCATAAAAATTTTTTGCACTTTTATAAATTTATCTAAGCCTACGACCAAAAACAACTTTGAAAAACTATTGAAAATAATTGCAACAGCTGTTAAAACTGTAGCAGAACAAACAATGATAAATGCTGCGAAATAAATTGCAAAAAACATCTTTGGCACCAACTGATATTTGTGTATCTTGCGATGGTACATGGCACAAACGAGGATATTTATCGCTGAATGGAGTCTTTTCTGTTATCTCTACTGTTAGTGGCAAAGTGTTAGACGTTGAAGTCATGTCTAGATATTGTAAAGGTTGTAGTATTAATCAAGACCTTCAAAAGTCTAATCCAAATGCTTATGCACAATGGAGAAATTCCCATGTTTTTAAGTATAATTACCAAGGTTCTGCTGGTGGTATGGAGCCAGAAGGAGCAAAACGTGTTTTTCAGCGTTCTATTGATAATCGCCAATTAAGATATATTCAATATTTAGGTGATGGAGACAGTAAAAGTTACATGAATGTTAAAAATACATACCCTGATATAGAAATTGAAAAGCTGGAATGCGTTAGACATTATCAAAAGAGAGTTGGAACACGGCTGCGGAATTTAAAGAAATGAGAAAAAGGCCTTGATGGTAAAGGGCGTCTTACAGATGCGACAATTGATCGCTTACAAAATTTTGTTGGAGTTGCAATCAGACAAAATGTAGGTAACCTAAAGGAAATGAAGGCAGGAGTGTTGGCATCGCTATTTCATGTGGCTTCATCGAAAAATAATAGTTTACATTTTCCACACTGCTCTACTGGTTCAGACAGCTGGTGCAAATACAATGCTGATAAAATAAATAAAACAACAACATATAAGCCAGGACCGAGTTTACCAATGGGCGTTATTATGAAAGTGAGATATATATTTGAAGAGTTAGTAAAGACAGCGAGTTACAAAAATGTTTGCACGGCAAAACACAAAATGCTAATAAATCGTTTAATAGAATGATTTGAGACCGTATACCAAGACAAACATTTGTCTCGCTTACCCAATTAGAAATTGGTGTATATGATGCTGTTGCTTACTTTAATATTGGAGCAAAAGCATCATTTGATATTTTTAAAGAACTGAACATGGAACCAGACTTTCGTTTGATTGCAGGATGCAAAGTATTAAATAATGAAAGAAAAAGAAATGCTGAATATTGAATAAACCCTGATAATAAGTCAAAACGGCAATTTTTACGTGCCAAAAAGTTGAAAAAAATGACAAAGTAATTGAAAAAGATGTTGACTTGTATGTACCTGGTGGATTTTGAAAATTTGGATTATTATTTTTACCTATTTTATGAATAAAATATTACTGTATTTAAAGTTTTTACTTTAATCGAGTTTTTCTCAGAATAGCAATTTGTGGACGCCGGCCAATATATTTGGAGAACGGTATGATATTTTTTTATTGAAATTCTCATGAAGTGTTGTCCATATTATACTCTATGATATGAATGGAATGGATTTTATTTAAATTTAAAAAAAAATGTTTTGGGTCAATAAAATGATAAAAAATTTGACCCTAAACTTCGGTCGTCCTGTTTTGGTGGTGAGAAAAAGTTATGAAAAATCTGTTCCACTCATATCATAGACCTGCCTTATAATAACACTATGGTTCAGTATGGAAATGTGGAAATGACTCAATTTCTTTGTATTTTGGTCGGCGTAAAGTCATTTTAGGGGTATTTTGTGGTTACCATGGCAACAATATGGATCTTCAAAAAAAAAGTTAGTCCATTATTCTTAATTTAATATAAGCATGTTACCAATAATCATTTTTTGTAAAAATGCTTAGATTTAAAATCAGAGGGAGGTACCCCTTAATAATGAACTTAAAAAGTTATTAAAAGCTTCGTTAGTATCATTGGATTTATATCATTACATCATTTTATATTGACAAACTAGGATCTTTAGTCAGAATTTTAACTTTTTTATTGATTCGCTGGTTAATTGTGATAAATTAGAAAATCGAAGTACGTACTTTTAAACTGAAACCTCCCCCTCTTACCCAGTACGCTTTTTGAAGATCTTCCTTCTCCCCCTATGAGCGTACGTACTTTATGGACGACCCCTAAGAAAGTGGTACCACTTTATTTTCAGTAAATGCCCGTAGAAAATTTGCTCGATTGTTAAAAGTTTTAAATATGTTCGTCGTCCAAAAAGTATTACAAACGCTACTCCGTCAGGATGAACATTGAAAAAAGCGAAAATGGTTTGATAACCGCAGAGAGTTAAAATTACTATCTACTGTAATGGAAATGCTAAAATTGTACATGCTTAGAATGACAGAACTTATAAAACTTAGCTATTAGTTAAGTTAGATATTAGTATGGATCTTATTATACATGTTATACATGGATCTTATTATTAAAGATGACTAAGAATGAACACTAAAATAAACATAAGTTTCAGAAAGAATAAATGAGTAGCACCAACAAAAACATAATAGCTTAATTGTAAAACGAGTAACTTCTCAATCAGAATTCCTTTAATTTTCCATGACTATCTTAAAAAAAAAAAAAAAAAAAATCTCGGACTTTTCCAGGTTTTCCATGACTTTAGCCAAAATTAGCTAATTTTCCAGGTTTTCCAGGTACAGTACGAACCGTCTTTACCTATACTATATTACTTAGTTATTTTGAATAACAAAATTTTTGAGCGCCGTGAAAAAAAATTATTAATAAAAAAAAGCCTAATATATAGCATCTAATTATATATATATTAAATAACAACACCATATTTTAAAAGATATTTTAATAAGATAATACATACATATATATATATATATATATATATATATATATATATATATATATATATATATATATATATATATATATATATATATATATATATATATAAAATGCGACTTAATTTCAATAGAAAATTCGCATAGCTGTGTCAAAATTGAAAAATTTCCATATTTCTACGAATGTGGACGTTTAGGCAGTTTAACTTGAATATGCAGGTGGAGGAGCAATCTTAACCACGTCTTCATAGGATGGGAGATTAGTCTAAAAAATATAATAAGTGATATTACATCTATCCAAAAATATTGAAAACATAACTTAGCGAAAAGTTAAATTACCACAGTATCCATATTTCCATGATAAAGCATCTGTGGCAGCTGCACTAAAGATTGCCTTTCTTCAAAGCTCTTACAATATTTGTAACAAGACCATACAACAGTCATCATAAAATACTAATAAAAAATACAACGGTCACCATAAAATACTAATAAAAAATAATTGCCATAAAAACTTAAAAAATAAAACAGTTCTCATATAGTACATTTATACTTACATGTCAAATACTGCAATTTATTTCAATGGAAATTTATGAATAGATTTTTGCACCATCATTAGTACATTTGAAAAACGTTCTTAACATAAAAATTTATGACTCTACCGGTTTGGAAATTATGATTACTTAAAATTGGTCAATATATTTTAAATATAAATGTTATGGTTAATACACATATAATCCGCCATTTCAGTTTATGCTTTTGCATTTAAATCTGATCTATAAAGAATAAAATGTAACATATATAATAATATATCTAACATAACGTAAGTGTCAAAACCGTAAAACAACATTCGAAATCCACTGCATTAAAAATCCTCTGCTTAAAGTAATTCATAGTAATAAAACACTTAAAATAACGCTTGTAAACATATATCTTTTTGCAAACAAAAATTTGAGCGTCTAAAAAGTATTCCTTTAAAAGATCGATTGTTTTTAGTAAAACTTTTTTATCAAACGCGATAATATGCCGCTAGTTAAACGAAAATTTAATTATCACAGAACCTATTATTTTTCAACTGGATACCCTATTTTAAATAAAAGCCCGGAGTTCAAAGTTGTTAAGTTCTTGTACCCTTGTACAAGAAATTATACCCTAGTACAAGAACTTGTACCCTAGTGCAAGAACTTGTACCCTAACCACCTAAAATGTTCAAATTTTTTTAATGGATCATTACTTAGTCACCAATAATATTGTTTCAAAGTCTTTATTTGATTATAATATTATTCCTTATTTGATTTTCTTTATTTGATTATAATATTAAACTTTTGTAACACCAATTTATTTTTTCAATTTTTAAAATATTTGTTTATGGGCCAACCTATTTTACTAACAACTAATTTAATAAAACCAATTTTAAACTTGTTTTTAAGAATTAGCAAATTAAAATTTCTATAAGTTCAAAATATCTTGTGCCATTTAAAACTTCTAAAAAAAGCTAATGATAGTGCAAAAACAAGCCAACTCTGTTTTATTTTTGAAATAAAAAATTATTTCGTGCCTATACAATAAAAATAAATCACTAGTATATAATGGAGTTAATACCTTAGCAGTTAACATGACAAGCCAAAAAAGAACCAAAAAATAGCGGAACTTCTCAACACTCATGTGTGAAATGCAATCAGCACTCATAAACTTCAGGCTTCAAAAATTAAAAACCAATAAAAAAGTTAATCAATAAAACAATTATAATCACTTTTAAATAAGTTTAATTAAAGATTAAATTTAATATGCTACACATAGTTAAACAATTAAATTTTAATTAAAAAGTTTTTAAGTTACCATATATGATAACTAAATTTAGGGGAGAGTGGGGCACCATGGCGCACTTTTGGTTTTTGCTTCGTAACAACTTATTTAATACGCCTTTTTTTTAAGCAATTGGTTTAATTTGTGGAGTAAATTTATACCTACAAAATTAAAACTATTTATAACCCAAATATTACAAAAAAAAAAACACTATTATTTATAACCCAAATAATGCGACCAATGGTCCAAATCACATATTAGAAAACCAGATAATATATTGTTTTAAGTGTCATTCTTAAGTGTCAATAAATAACGGCTTTTTATCGGAATGGGATCTCCTTGTATAAATTTACATTTGAAAATTGACTATAAATATTAAAAGAAATGATTTTTAGATATGTTTATGACACAATGGAGTACTATTCTACAGTTTTAGGGCTCCCCACAAATGCTGTATCAAGTTACCCTACATTTTTTAATAGAAAACAAACGCTTTATTTTTAGTATTAAATTGTTTTTTCAAAGATTTTGTTAAATGAAATAAAGAACTTATGGATTGTAATTTACAAAATAATGTTACTTACCGATAGACAAATTGAATGAGATACCTTAAAACTTATGAGCTTTAAAAACTAATAAATTACTTTGTCATCAAAAAAACACAAATTTCAACCTCTTGCAGGCCTAATGATGTCAAATGATTTTTTTTTTCTTCTTCAAAACATAGCTCTAGTAGCAACTGCCTCACTTTATAAAAGTGGTTGTCTCAACTCTTAAGATGCCTCCACAACTACAATGTTTCATGGTGCCCCACTCTCCCCTACACAATCCGTTTGTAAATAACTTCAATTGAAAATACTGTTAATTAAACTACAAATAGTATATTAAATAATAATATATTAAACAAAATACATTATTTTGTATTTAAAATAGTATTTTAAAATACAAAATAATGTTGATTAAACTGTATATGTACTTTAATATGTATTTTAAAGTTTAATATGTAATTAAACTTTATAAAATAAACTTTAATATGTATTTTAAAGAGTGTTTAATAATTCTATTTATTTCTGCATTTGTAAAGGATTACTTATTCAAAAGTACTTTCTTTAAAAATAATCTTATTCTTAAATAAAAAACTATTATCATTTAAAGAAACTATTTTTGACATTTAATTTTTAAATATTATTTCTTTTAAATACTCTAAAATTATAATTTTTTTTGTGTTTCAGCATTTCCAGTGGCAATTGAAAAATGACACAAGTAATGTTGACTTGGAATTTCTCAAATGTAGTACATAACTTCAAAGAAAAAAGTCTACAAGTGTAAAGGATCTTGAGGACCAACTCATTTGCTCAAAGTGTGAAATTAACAGTTCACAATAATGCCATGGTATTAGGGCAGAATGGATAATAAAACAAACTTGTTAAAATCAAATGTTTTTGAGATCACAGATTTTAATTTTAGATAATTAACAACTAGTTATAATGGCATAATACCAGTAGCCATCGACAGATACATTTCAGCTGACCTCATACTTAAAGAAAAATTAATATATAATTCTACCAGTCAATAGTCTGCATTAAAGTTATTTTTTCTGGATGTAAAGGAAACTTTTTTTTGTTCTAAAATTGCAAACTTTTAGTCCCAATTCTGGTTATAAATAAAAAAAACTTTATTTGTTCCCGATATAACATTTAAAATATTTTTTCTTGTTTTTTTGTTTGTTGTAAATTCTCTTTTTTTTTAATATTGATTTTTGCAGCTGCTTTAACATTAGTCATTAAAACTGTAAACATGGATTTTTATAGTAAAGAACATGTAATGATTTTAGTGCTCCTAATGCTGCCAGTTTCTTAACTTTTAGAAAATGGTCGCATGGGAAGTACAAACTTTAGTTCAACCAGAAGGTACAGCTATTATTAGACAGAGTGGATGCTTGTAAAGTTATATACTTTTCTTACATAAAAAGGCTCAAATTAAGTTATCACGAATTGCAATACCAGGAAATGTTTCTGGTCCTCAAATTCTCAGTTTATTAAAAACTGTAAACACTGTTTTAATGAAACGGTCAATTTATCATATTGCAAAAATTAATGAAAAAACAAAACAATAAATTTACTACTGCAAAAATATTAATAGCCAAAACTTACATACTTTACTATTATTTGTTTAAACACCAGGTAATTTAAGCATTATAAATAAAAAAAATTTGTGTGGTAATTCAATAATCAACCAATAAAAAATTATACCAAAACTATTTGCACATTGAAACATTTTAATTTTTGTTTAGGGGGAAACTTTGAGGAATTATCTTTTTAAAAACTTTAATGTTTTAAATTAGAAACTAAATAATCAATAATAAAAATAACGAAAAAGATATATTTTAAAACAAGTTTTTTTTTGTTTTTAAATAACAATAAGTAGGTTAAATTAGTTTATGTTTTTTTAACTCCACTGTCTTTAACTTTAAATAAATAACCGACGTTAGAGAGTTATGAGCATTTAATTGACAGTTATATTTGATTTATAAAAAAATATTTTATAAGATTTAAAAACGAAATACAAGTATTTCATGTCTTATTTCACATTTTCTTTTATTTAAATTATTTGATTACCACTAAATTCCTTTAGACTGAGATGGTACTGTGTGCTTTATTTTACTCGTTTATCTGATGATTTATCAAATGAATTAAAATAATAAAGTTTAAATCATAATTTTTAATAATAATAAAAATAATACAAATAATAATAGTAATAATATGGTTTTACAATAAGATTTATATCATAATTTCAAGATCAATATAAATATTTTGTTATTGAACAACTATTGAGTTTAGTGATAAAAATAGAGTTTACAGTTTTTAAAAAACTAAAAACTTAAAGACCAGAAGCATTTCCAGATATTGCAATTCACGATCACTTAATTCAAGCCTTGCATAAAGTTACATAAAAGTTTCAACAAAATACTCCTAAAAATGTGCTAATAGAAAATAACTTAGCTAATAAGCCCCAGAACATATGGAATACAGATGAGACTGGAACACAATATGATTTTCATCCTAGGAAAATAAATCATTTATTCAGAAAACAATCACTGTTGTAGCATCTGTGAATGCCACAGTAAAACTCTCTTTCACCTTGTTTTAGAGTTAAAGGAAAAAAAGTTGATTTCTATTCAGCTATCAAAAAAAAAAATGCCTCAAAAAGAAGCACATGGAGGTATTTTTGACAATGCTTGGACAAAGCAAAACTTTACATGACTCTGCTTTAAGTAATCATTTCTACCAAAATTTGGTTCTGATAGACCTCAATTACTTATTTGACTCACAGTATTTTGTAGAGTTATTTGAGCAACATAGCAAACAATATACATATGGTTGAATTACCAGCTCACAATTTCAAATGGCTATAGCAATTTGATTGAATAATATTTGGACACTCAAAAACTTACAGAAAAACAATCTGATGATTTAACTTATTCCACACAAATAATTAAAAAGTTGCACTAAAACAAAATTACTTTTTGCTTACATTAAAAGAAGCATTTAAGAACAAAAGTTGAAAGTTCTAAAAAATAAGAATCAAAGAAAAAAAAATATAATGAACTTGAAAATTCGATTTTGCTTTCCTTCCAAGGAAAAGGAAATTTTTTTAAATAATCCATATTTTTATAACAAAAAATAAATTGTTTCAATAATACAATTTATGTGACATAAAAAAAAGTTAAGTTTTAATGAATTTAATAAGTCAAAAGTATTTTAAAATTAATCAATTTCTTCAGGTTTTTACACGATAATAAAATTATATTACTATCAATTAAATTCAACTTTACTTCCCAACACTTTCCAATCACTTTCCATTGGAAAGTCATTAAAAAAATTTATATAATTCTTATCTATTTTATCAATTTCCGACCACCTTATTAAAACCTGTCCCAGTTTATCAATTTTCAAAGAAAAAAGTTTCAATGTAAAATTAAGAAATACTGTTTGTTAAATGAACTGGCTTGATTATGCAAAGACGTTATGCAAAGATAAGGATCTATTATACTTATAATTGAACTATTTGCGCATTTAAAGTTAATAATGGCTTATTGTTAATTTTAAAAAATAAAAATATTTATTACTGTTGATGAATTAAATTTTTTTTACATAATTTATATAATTAAATAGAATTTAATTATTTATTTGATTTTAAAGAGCTTTAATTTTAAGGCCTAAAATTATAAAATACACAAAGGCTTTTCTCTTTTTAAATCAAATTTAAAACAAATATACTTCAGACGCTAAACAAACTGTGATCTCATTATCATCCAAAACTGGTTAGGAAGCGAAATCGAACACCCCTAGTTTTCTAGTGTAGCTAAGGAATTTAAACCTATAAATTACTCTGATTAACAAAAACAAAGAAAATTTACATGATTTTCAATAAAGTATTTCACTTGAGGAGCATAACTAATCATTGTTGCAGCAACCATGAGAGTGACAGTAGCATCAAAAACTTGCAAACAAAAAAAAGGTAGAATATAGTTTGATTTTCGCTAAAATAAAGAGAAAACAAATATTAAATGTTTTTAAAGTAATTATAAAATTAAATGTTAAACAATATTATTTTGAAAGGTTATCACTTTATATTAATAATTTGTATATGTTTAATAATATTACTAATGTTCATAGTATCTAATGAAATAAAAATAAACTATGGCTGCAATGTTTCAAACTTGTTTGCTTCAAGCTCATATTAATTATATAATTTAATTCTGATAAAAAATATGATTTGATTTAAATATAATTTAACAAAAATATATAATTTAATTTTGATTTTTCAATCATATATTTAAGTTTACATAGATAATATAATTAAAGATACTAGATACAATAAATACATAGGTAATAAAATTACTTGGGTTTAATTGTCAATTTTATTTAAAAATATTGCTAAATATTGTTCAATATTAAAATTCTATTTAAAAAAAAAACTTTTTATTTTTAAAATAAAAATTTATCTCCTTGTAAATGTATCTCGAGGCTGCATTAAAATTTTTTTAATAAATGGCACTTGGAAGCCTAAAATAGCATCAAAAAAAACTAAAAATATTGCTTTCACAACAATCACTGATAAAGTAATTAAATTTTAATAAATAAAGTAAACAAACTAACTTAATTTTTCTATTTGTTTTGCTGAATTTTTTAAAAATAAAAAAATAATTTTTAGTTGCGAAGCTGCAATTAGAAGTTATGTAATAATTGAAAAAAAATTTAACATTTTAATTCATTAATACAAATGTTGAGAAAAAAAAAACAAACTTGTTTATACAAAACATTAAAAAAAAATCTAATATAAAATACACTAATTAAGTTTTGTAATGTGCCATTATAAAACTCTAAATTTCTATATAAAAATGTCAAAAGTTAATTAAAGACATGGTTGCAAAAATAATGTAACTCCATTTTCCCAAATTATTTAGGAGAAAGAGCAGAAGTTTTTTTATTTTGTTAACTTCTTTTAAAGATTTCAACAACTTTTCAAAAAAGTTTTGACAACATAAAGGTGTAATGGGTGGTCATTCAATATAACAACATAGTAGGGTAAAGTAGAGTTTGCGAAAACCCGAAAACTTTCAACCCCGAGATTGTCAAATACAATCCCAGGATTATTTTATGCTTTAAAATCTAAATAAAACTAATAACTTGATTTGGCATATCATTATTTTCTGCAATGATATCTACTTTATTTGACAAATCTTCAACATTGTCCAAGGACTTTCTGAAACGAGTCAAATTTGTGAATTGATTTAATCTATTTAGAAGGTCTAACATTTTTTAACTGCTAATACCTTTTTACCCTCTAAATTTATAACCTATAATTAATAAATTTAAAATGAGTAATTTAGGCTTGCATATTGCCTATTTTTACGAAACTATGAAAGAATAGGAAGATCGAGACCCCACAAGAGCAGGAGTGATTATAAAGAATAAATTGAGGGGGAAGGAGGGGGGATTAAAAATATCAACTGCTTTCAAAAAAGAAAAAGTCCTTAAAACTTAAAATCACCTAAGTAAAATGTGTCAAACGCTATACTAGTAGACTATAATCCTCAAAAATCCCGAGTATAACTTGAAAATCTTCTTCTTTAGAAAAAAAAGGCAATTTTCAAGTTATAGTCAGTAGTATGAATAAATTCATAATTCGGTTGTAAGAATGGCATACCCTCTTGTTTGTTAATCCAGCCATCAAGGATTTTAAACTAATCAGGTATCTTCATATTGCCTTATTTCAGTTTTAAGTTATATTCATTTTTATCGGCTTCAACATTTACTGCTGTTTTTATTGGTAGAACATTTTTTTTCATTGCAGCAAATACACGAGCCAGAAGCTCTACTCCCCTTAACTTTAGATTCATTTTTTTATCTCTTTAACTTTCATCTTTGAAACCATATCGGACTCCTTGACTAATTTTATAGTAAATATTTGTTTTAGCAGTATTAGTTAGATGTTTATACTTTGTTTTCTCAAGTAAATATTGTATATTATGATTAACGGAAGTATCTTTTTACCCCTCCCATAAGAGTCCAGACTTCTTACAAAATGACAAATTTCAAATTCGCTCAATTGGTGTATTCAATTATTAAATATTTAAAAAAATTAAAAGAAAATAAACCTTTCATACGCAGTGAAGTTAAGGAGAGATCCGAAGCATTTAGGCCCTCTCATTTTCAAAAAATGCCATTTTATTTTGTGTGCGTTTTGATTGGTTTTTAAAAAATAAATAAATCATAAAGCTCGTTGTTTTATTTTGTTTACAAATATTCGGTGATTTTGTTATCTACGAGTTTCAAGTTTTAGCTTAATACTACGGATTTATATAAAAGCTGAAAGATTTCTGTTTAGTAATTAATTCAAACGATGATAAAGAGATTATGGAAGTAAATTGCTATAAGAGAAAACTAATGTGAAAACTTTGATTTTAACATTTTTACTGTTTGTGGAAAGATAACATAAGAGGTTTTTAGCCATTTATTGAATATTTTATTGCTGTAAACAAGGAGACTTTTTACATTCGAATAAAAGAGACATTTTTAGAATTTAAATACTTAACACATTTATTTCAGCTGTTTTTATGAAACTGCTCTGTTGCATTTTATGTATTTTAGTGGTAGTTTTGTTTTGCTTGAATCTTTGGTTAAAAAAAGATTTATATAAAAATAATAAATTATATAAGAAAAGCTTAAATTCTACTTTTTTAAAATATATAACAGTAATAGTCGAAAATAAGCAGAAAATACAAAAAATTGAAGTTTAAAAATGCATATTTTTGTTTCTAAGAAATGCAAATCATTTGTATCTCTCCTTAACTAAGCTGAGTAATAGCATTTTTACATTGTTTTTGTTAATTGAGTTAATTTTTCATTTGAACTCATTTTGTGGTAATTTATTTTATTGCGGTAGTTTAAAAAAGTTATGTCTTTAAAAAATGAAAAAAATTAAGAGAATTTTATGATGTAGTAGTGCAATTTTATAAATGCGGTAGTGGTGTAGTGGTAAAAGCGCTCGCTTCATAAGCGGGAGGTTTTGAGTTCGATCCCACCACGTCCCTGGTAGTACCGCACTCAACTTGTTTCTCCACGCAGCAGCCTTGTTCGTCAAGGTTCGTGTTTCGGAGTTATAGAGTTGAGAGCGGGTTATAACCACTATTAAGTAGCCTCCTCATCTGTAGTGGCCTTCTCGGCCTTGAGGAGGTGAATAACAAAAAAAAAAAAAAAAAAAAAAAATCACCCAAATAAATTTGGGTTAAAAATCTTTTGTTAACTTGTTTCATTAATACATAATTAAATATTGACACATAACTTTACTTAGTAATAAATCCAAAGTTTATATAAATCAAAGGTTCAAATAAATAAGCATAGATCAATTATAAAAATTAGCGCAGGTACTCATAAAATTATGCATAGGAATAAATATTTAATGTATATATTGTCGTATTGAAACTAAAGCGACTTAAAACCATTAAAAAAAAAAAAAGTTGTTGAGATGCATTATGTATAAAAGGGATACAAATTATGAAAACCTACACGAAAATCCTAATATATTTATGATGAATAGCTTGCACCACAATTGGTGCACAGAAAATGATCATTGAAAACTAAAATGTGTATAAATAATGCAAATGACATCTGTAATAATGCAAAAGATTCTACAAACACAGCAGAAAAAAACAGAAGCAATCAATTACCTAAAAAGGGGATGTAAAAGCAAGTTTTTGCCAATGTAGGCAAAAAAAAAAATCAAATTACCTCCATGAGTTTTATTCAAGAAACCAGTAAATAAATAATAAAAAAACAAAATAAGTGGGTTTTTATTTTATATGTCCACTTGCAAGTTAGGGAACTTGCAAGTGGACATAAAATAAAAATGATACTGCTAGGTCATTCCATATCAAATCACCTATTGGTCCCCTAAGTACCACCTCAAATTCGCTTCAAATTTTGACCACCCACAGTATTTATGAAAAAAATACTAACCTCAAAATTTCAGCTTGATTAACCAAACCATTCAAAAGTTATGATTGATTTAATATTGACCAAAATCAGAAAAATTGAAGTACCTGGAGCTTACAGTAGATTTTTTTGATTTTTGACAATGTATAACTTTGTAAATAAAAAAGGTGATCACCTGAAATTTTGTATGTTTAAAGTTTTTAACCTAAATAATACAATTTTGTAGGTGTTTTTGACTGGCTTTGAGGAATTGATAAGTTATTGTACACTAAAGTTGCTATAAAACGCAATAATAGGAAAATTACCTGCAATGGATGAAGCATTTATTTGGGATATTACTTTGTCAAATGGAACCCAAAACTGACTTGATCGTGCAACATTAGTCTATTTTAAATTTAATTTGTTTCTATGCATGAACTTTACGTTAACATCTTGGTTTTTATTACAAATATCAAGCACAAGTTCTATATACCATTCATCATTGTAAAAGCAATGTATTTACCAGGTTGACAGTTTAAAGGATCTTTTTTTGCCAAGTTAATATTATTCAGCCAATGGTATCATAGACAATATGGTTAGAGATTCTCTATAAAAATAACTTCTCTTCACTTGGTACAAAACTGGGATAGCTTCTTGTGTGTGGGACTGTGCTTATCTCTTCATATCATTTCTTTAGGTTAAAATAACTTTCATGGTTATTGATATCATCACTTGAAATGTAAAATATGTTAACATCTTTAATGTTTTTTCAGCCCATGTAAACAGTTTGTTTGGTGTGAGAATCTGGTTTGCATTTTCTGCTTGTAGACTCGCTTATGCTGCTTCTCTTTTTATAGTTCCTCCCATTCCATCACATAGACTTTTGTCATGGGATGTAGCAAAGATGTGATGCTCAACACTTATATTGTGATCTTCAAGATGGTACATTAAGTTTAACAGACATTTGTAATTTTTGTACTGTGACACAGCACTGTCACTGAAGTATTTTACTTTATTGATTGTGGGTAGTTTGATTTTGATCATAGGGAGTAACTTTGTGCGAAAACAACTGTTGTTTGGTCATGGCGAAGATGGTCAGAACAACTAAAATCTTCAGCAGCTTGACTAGCATCTGTAATTTTTTCAAGTTTGAATTCATTCATATGCTAGTACAAATTTTTTGACCAGGTTTAATCTTAAGTTGATTTGCTATTGATATGTTGAGTTTACACGATATTTGATAATTTTTTTCTTGTGGACTTTAAATGGATCATAATTTTTAAAATTTAAGATTTCTTTAAATCAGTATTTTTGAAGTGCTTCATATCTAGAAATATAGGGTTTTTCATGGCGAAAACATATCTCCCTATTTGGTTTGAAAGGCATCCTACCTTTTAAATTTAAAATTTTAAATTAAAATGTCAGTATCTTTGAGTCTTATTATTCCTACTGATTTTCATTTAAAGCTCTTCCTATGCAACATTTCTCTGACATTTTTTACTAACTAAAAAATATTAATAATGAGGGTTAAACATGTAATATAATCTAAAAAATTTTAAAAAATATTTTTCCAGTAATAAAATCAGTAAAATGAAATCTCAAATACAAATGTGTTTAAAACTGTCTAAAATGCAACCAATAAACTATTTCTACATACACAAAACTTTTAGGTTTTTGCAATATTAAAAACTAAAATAATAAAATCCAGAAAATACAGATTTAGATTTTAATACTAACTCTTGAAGCACTTGAAGTATTTTACACTTAATTTATAACCATGTGTAAATCATTATAATTATATTATATGCGTAACATTAAACAAATACATATTATAAAATCATATCAAATAAATTAAATTAAGGCATTGATAATGTTATTTTAAGGAAAACTGATTATATTTCTTCAGAGAAAAATTAAAAATATACACATAAGTCATAGGGCTACATCTTGTCATAAGATAGAGTATAGGCTTTTGAATCTTTTTTGGTGATCTATATATAGAACCTTGCCAGTAAAAAGTTTCATAATTTATTTTAACTGTTTACACTACTTTCTATGCCTACAAAGTGAATATAATTTATCATAATTTTTTAAAAAACTGATATTTTAACAGGCTACTGTAAGTGTTAAATTAACTTTCAACATGTAGTTTTGATTTTTACCATAGGTGGTTACCATAAGTACACATAAGTAAGAAAAAATTGGCACAGGTTGTCTGTTGGTATTGAACTGTAGCACAAATTTCCAAAATTTTTCTAATATTGCGTTATTTAACAACTTTGAGGTACAAAAACTCAAAAATTATTTAAAAAAAAACCTGCAAAAATAGATTATTTGGATGAAAAACTATTACCATAAAAAATTTCAGGTGATCATCTTTTTTATTTAAAAAGTTATGATTTATTAAAAATCAAAAAAAAACTACTGTAAGCTCCAGATCCAGATTTTCAGGATTTTGTTTTTTCTTAAAAACTATGGATGGTCAAAATCTAAGGCAAATTTGAAAAACTATATGATTTCATATGGAGTAACCCGGCTCATTAAGTGATAAAACTTTGCATGTTACAGAATGATGGTGAAAAATAAAATAAATACTGTTCAAATTGGAGATGTCATTATAGTTTTGGCATAATAGTTATAATAAAAAAGTTATGAATTAAAAGTGCACGAATTAAATACTTGTATAATTAGTGCTTACCTTAATGGCACCATAAACCAATGCAATAATTATAACAAAGCAAATACTGGTCACACTTAAGCCAATGAGTTGGTCCACTAAATAAAATTCTATTTCTATCTAAAATATTCATCATTGAAAAAAAAAAAAAAAATTAACTTTGTATTTTCTGTTAAAAAAATACCTGCATGACTTGTAGAAGTCTGTTTGACATTTGAAAAGTACTTCCATTCACCTAACTTTTCCTTATTTTTTAGGATTACAGTAGTTGATGCAATAAATCCTGCAGCATTTACTGCCTAAATACATATTTTTTCAAAAGTTAAACTATGGGGAAAAAAAAATAAATATATATATTAAAAATATATATTTTATACCATACAAAACAATCCAATAAGAACTGTTGCCAATCTCACATCCATGCATAAACAACATCGAGTTGGTTTCATTCTTTCATCAGAAATGCTCTGTATCCGAATATTTTCTTCTTTCATTTTTTATTACTTAAATCAAAATAAATGAAGATATATTATATATATTTATAAGATATATTATATATATATATATATAAGATATATTATATATATATATATATATATATATATATATATATATATATATATATATATATATATATATATATATATATATATATATATATATAAGATATATTATATATATAAGATATTAATTTACATACTAACCTTAAACTAACTTTTAATGCAAATTAAAACTGTAAACTAAAGATAGAAGCTAAAAATAAATTAATGCACACTAGGGTGCTTCACTATGTAAGAAAAAACAAAACAATTAAAAGCAAAATATTTTCAGACTTAACTCATTCTCCAAGTCTAAGTAATTTTAAAGAAACATATATAACATTTCATGAAGATTGGATTATACTTGGAGGTTTACACTTGGATCACTTTTAAAGAATACAAAACTGTCAATGTCTGAGATATTCATTTGAAAAACAAGAAATTAAAAAATCAAAACAATAATAACACTTAATACTAAGATTAACAGGATATATTATTATTATTATTATGTAAAATAATAGCATACTAATCAATTTTATAAGATGCAATCTCTTTTTTTGTTCATTTGATGATGACTAATGATGGTCACGCCATGGATCCCAAAGAATTCAAAGAATATCTTTGTTATTTTAGTAACAAAATGGCTTGTCCTTTAAAGTCTATTCTTTACAATTTATGTTGAGGTATAATCATTTGCTTAGTAAAAAGGGTTATTTAAGGTACATATATATCCATACAACGGACCTTGTCAAAAAGTGTCGAGGACTTAATGTATGCAAAGAGAGACTTTGTTACACTACGCTATTTACATTATGTTAAAAACTTTTTTGTTTGGTATTAACTAACTCAATAGATATTTTCAAGCAGTATTTTAATGAAGCAATTAACACTTATTTTAATGAAGTAGTTACAAAAGTTGTGAAAGTTATTAATATTTACAATACAATAAACTCAGGTAAAGTTAAATTTACTTTATTAGTACTATATGATTGCTATTATTATTTAATTAGTGTTTATCTTAGACTAGTACTCGTTCTACTAGTAAATTACTATGAAATGTAAAGCCTTTTATTTCAGAATATATATATATATATATATATATATATATATATATATATATATATAATATATATATATATATATATATATATATATATATATAAATTGTTGTTGTTGTTAAGATACTGCAATTATTTACATGCTTACAAGTATTTAAATATTTACATGCTTACAAGTATAAATATATAAAAAAAAACTTACAAAAACGCCGCTTCCCACAATTCGAACGTAAAAATTTCGATCGAATTGTTCGGGTTATTTATTAATTTGTTTATTTCACGCTCATTTAAAACTAGATACGTATTCACTGTAACTGTATTTTTTACCAATAAAATTAAATATTTTTTTAGAGAGAATGAGACCAGAATTATAAATTTGCATTGCATTTTGGGCATTCCATCCGAATAGAAGGCAAGTAAACAAACTTGATAACTCGGCTTATTTTTAAACGAACTGTGTTTTGAATTGAAACTTTGTTTATTGAAAAAACCTCAGTTCAACAACAGATTATTTCGAAAACGAGGCTGTATGTGATAACGAAGCAAGGCTGCACAAATATAAAAGTGGTTAGTTAGAAGTTGAAAGAAAATATCGCCGTATAACGAAATCGCTAATATACTGTAAAAGCAATGTAAAAGTTACGCTATTGTCATTATAGAAGTTGAATTTTAATTTTACGTTTTTCTTATAACAGCAAAAAAAAAAAAAAAAAATTTAAATCAACAAAAAATAACTCATGTTAATTTAAAATTTATAATTAAAGAGGCCTATCTAATAGTTAAATTATTCCACAGCCATTTAACGGCAACTTATTTTTAATTCCCTTTTTAATACAACTCGATAAATGATGTGTATATGTATGTATGTATGTATGTATGTATGTATGTATGTATGTATGTATGTATGTATGTATGTATGTATGTATGTATGTATGTATGTATGTATGTATGTATGTATGTATGTATGTATGTATGTATGTATGTACGTATGTATGTATGTATGTATGTATGTATGTATGTATGTATGTATGTATGTATGTATGTTTATGTATGTATGTATGTATGTATGTATGTATGTATGTATGTATGTATGTATGTATGTATGTATGTATGTATGTATGTATGTATGTATGTATGTATTTATGTATTTATGTATGTATGTATGATTGTATGTATGTATGTATGTGTATGTATGTATGCATGCATGTATGTATGTAAATATGTATGTAGTAATGTAAATTCTTATTTTTGTGTTAAATATTATTATGTATGTATGTTTTATATATCTGTCAAGTTTATGTATCTATGCATGCATGTATGTATGTATATATGTATGTATGTTTATGTTGCATGTATCTATGTATAAGAAACAGGCATGTGTAAACACATGTTAGTGTCTTATACATATACAAATATGTTATAATGTTTACCTATTCCATTATTTACGTTAAAGTTTTTATATATGTATATATATATATATATATATATAATATTTGTATATATATATATATATATATATATATATATAATATGTATAATATATATGTATATATAATTATTAATATATATATATATATATGTATTAATAATATATATATGTGTATATATATTATTAATATATATATAATATATGTATATATATATATATGTAGAATATATATATATATATATATATATATATATATATATATATATATATATATATATATATATATATGTATATATATATGTATAATATATATATATATATATTATATATATATATATATATATGTATATATATATGTATATATATAATATTTGTATATATATATATGCTAATCAATTATATTAAATTTTACAGTTTCGAAGTTTTATTTTTGAAAAACAATAAGTAGATTATTAATTTTTAATAATATACAACAAAGATATATTATCTGGTGGGTGGAGATCTTAATTTGTAGATTATGTATACATGTGATATATAATAATACTATATAAAAAGTTATTATTAGTCATATACATTATATACATTTATAAATAAATATATATGTGTGTATACATGGATATATATATATTTATTTATAAATGTTTATAATGGATATATATTTATGTGTATATATATATATATATATATATATATATATATATATATATATATATATATATATATATATATATATATATATATATATGTATATATATATATATATATATATATATATATATATATATATATATATATATATATATATATATATATATATATATATACATTAAAATAGTTTTGTGTCATAAATAAAATATGATTACTGAAAATCCAACATATGTGAAGACATTTTTTTTTGTTAAAAATAAAAAATAGTATCAAACATTGAACTTTTACTATATTTACATTGCATTGCATGTTTTGAAAGAAATATTTGTTTAGCAAAAAGTTTAAGAGTTTTAATAAAAAGAATTAATAAGATTAAAAAAAAAATTAAGAATAAGAAAAAAATAACTTAGCACGTTTTATAATTTGCTTATATTATTATTTGACTTTTTAAAACAAATGTATTATTTAAATTATATTATATAAATTATGTTCAGAAAAACCATATATTATTTTATGAACTTGAAGGTATAATGCCCAAGACTCCAGTGTCCAATGTTGGACCAATAATCAACAATAATAAGGACTTAGGAATCAGTGTTCCTGACTCTCAAACATATAACTCAGATACAAAAAGTAGCAAAAAATTTACTGTAAGTTAATCAATTTATTTTTTAAATATGTTTTTTAGGTCCTTGTTAATTCAATAGAAAATAAAAAATGTGTATTAAATCTTAATAATTTGCTGCTAAATATTTTTTAGGTATACAAAGTTTTAGTTAAAACCCCTGAGAAATCATATTTTATATTTCGTCGCTACAATGAATTTCACACACTCTATGATAAGGTAGTATGCTTCACATTTTATGATTATAATTTTTGTAAAAGTAATATTTAGATTACAATACAACTTGTTTCTCTATGCAGTGGCCTTGTTTTGTCAAGTTTTTTTTGTTTTTCAATGATTGTGTTTAAAGAGTTACGACAGGATTGTAACAATTAAAACGAACCTCAGGGATAATTCAGTAATGTGTTTAATACAGTAAAATAAAAAAATGTTATTTAAATAAACTAATAATTTGTACACACAATATGCATGCAACAAGCAATATCGGTGCACTTAACCTTGCATAGATTATCAGTAATGATATACTGAAATAACTAATTGCAGGGACTTCAGTACATGCATTGACTGCATGTTTGAATAGATAAAATCTAGATATAAAGGACTTAAATATTATTTCAGAAAAACAAAGAACATGTAATTGTCTTTAACCTTTTTATTATTATTATTTTAACTATTTTATTATTAATTTGTTAATTTTTGTTAATTTTAACTTTTAAGTAAAAATAAAATGAGTAAGCAGCTAATTGTTTATTTGAATTAACTTCTCTCCATCATAAAGAGCGCCTATAATTTCTAAATTATTTGATGTTAAAGTGAGCCTGCTACTTTACTACTTTACCAGGGAAAAAATTCGGGCGGCACCCAAATTGGATCAACGCTGTCAAAAACATGATAATTCTAAAATTTAAAAAAATTATCTGTATCTGTCCTATCATGCTCAAAAACTTTTATTCATCTATTTTTTTTCCATCACAGTTTTGGAACTATCTACAATTTACTATGGACTCACACAATTCTGTCTTCTTGCTATTTAACTCTTTATTTTCTTATTAACTCCCAACTTAAAGAGTGGTCCCTTTGTTAGGAGTGAATTAGTTTTAAAAAAAACAGTGCTTATTCGGTTTATTCAACAGGTGAGCGTGCAAAGCAAAATAATATTTTTTTTTTGTTATTCACCTCCTCAAGGCCGAGAAGGCCACTACATATGAGGAGTCTACTTAATAGTGGTTTTAACCTTCTCTCTCAACTTTATAACTCCGAAACACAAACCTTGATGAAAGGTTGCTGCGCGGAAAAACAAGTTGAGCGCGGTACTACCAGGGATGTTTTTACAATTATTAAAAGTGAAGTTGTGAATAAAATGTAATCAACCAAGGTTAAATCACCTACTTTCATTACATGTTTTAGAGACTATCATGTTGGCTGAAAAGGATAGTAGTTTTTATTGAAATAACATAGATGGCCACTTAAAAGTCATAATTTTGTATAGAGAGATTGCATTTAGAAATTACTGAAAACCATGACTTATTTTTTTACTTATGCACATTATTTTTTATTTTTTTTTAATTGTTGCTTTAAGTTTTGAAATGCTGACAGAAGTTTTGAAAAAAAAAATTAATTATAATATTTATGTAGTGATAAATCTTTAAGTTTCTCACATAATGGTTTCCTAGATAATAAATAGAATGGTTTCCCAGACTATAAATGGTAATGGTTTGTTAGTTTTTAATTATCATGGTTTTGCAGATAATACATTTGGTTTGTTTCCAATGGATAGAGCTCTCATGACTTCTGGAGAATCTTTAATAGTATCAACAAGAAGGGCAAATCTGTTATTCCACCCCTCTTGTATGGTTTAGACTTTGTTGCTATTTAGTTATATTAATATAATATTTTATTAATATTTTTTCATTTGTTTTGCATTTAGCTTAAAAAGATTTATCCAGAGCTGCATCTAAAGTTGCCTGGGAAAAAATTGTTTGGAAATAACTTTGATCCTGGTTTCTTTTTAAATTTTTATTTTTTAACGAATTTTTTATCATTTTTTTTTAAATTCAATTCAATTAAAAACATAAAAAAATTAAACTTAGATTTCATTAAGATGAGAAGAGAAGGACTTAATGAGTTTGTTTCCAAAATTTTAAGCATCCAAAACTTGTCAACAAAGTAAGTAATTTTAGAAAGTATCTAGGTAAATGACAGGTGAGTAATAGCAATAAAAAAAATGCCATTAATGCTTGCATAATATTGATGAATGCAGTATAAATCCACATTTTTTATTTTATTTTATTGAGATGTTACATTTGATAGAGGAGCATCAAATTTATATTGAAATGATATATTTAATAGAGAAGGTAAAATAAATGATCTTTGATTCTATTTTAGTGCACCAGCAAGTTAAGCACTTCTAATGAATTAGTTTTCCACTAAAAATATAGTTTTAAAGTATTTTTAATATGTAATTTAATCTATTATTAGTTTTACTTGTTGTATTCTAATAAGTATTTATAATATTGTCAATATAATGTTTATGTTAATATATTTTGTTATTATATTTTTAATATTATGTTAATATATTCTCAAGTCATGAAATCTTGTATTTCATCACAAAAATTAGGCTCTCATGACTTCTGGAGAATCTTTAATAGTATCAACAAGAAGGGCAAATCTGTTATTCCACCCCTCTTGTATGGTTTAGACTCATCTCACCTAAAGACAAAGCTGAATTGTTTGCTAAGAACTTTTCATCAAAATCATATCTTGATTCCACTAATTGCGTTCTACCTGATTTAGCTGTCAAACAGGTTGATCCATTGCTTGACATTCGTATCACTCCAGCTTCTGTATCTAAAGTGATTTCCTGTTTAGGCTCTTCTACAGCTTGCAGACCAGACAACATACCTGTTATTGTCTTGCAGAAGTGTTCTCCGGAGCTGTCATCTATACTCTCAAACTGTTCAACAAGTGCTTATCAAAGTCTTGTATTCCAGCCTGCTGGAAAGCGGCATCTGTTATCCCTATCTTCAAAAATTCTGGAGAGCGATCTGATTTGTTTAACTACCGTCCCATTAGTCTTTTTCCTATCATAAGCAAGGTTTTTGAATCTTTAATCAATAAACACTTAATCTCTCATCTTGAATCTAATAACTTACTTTCTGATCATCAATATGGATTTCAATCTTCTTGTTCTTCAGCTGATTTGCTAACAGTAATAACTGATAGGTTTTATCGTGTATTGAAGGTGAAGATGAAGGTGGAGAGGTTAAGGCCATTGCTCTTGACATTTCTAAAGCTTTTGATAAAGTTTGGCATGCTCGTTTTCTCCATAAGCTTTCTTCTTACGGTGTATATGGTATTATTTTTAAGATTATTGAATCCTTCCAAATTGTAGTATAAAAGTTGTCCTCGATGAACAGCACTCTTCTTCATATTCTGTAACTTCAGGGGTTCCTCAAGGTTCAATCCTTGGCCTTATACTCTTTTTAATTTACATTAACTATCTTCCAGATATTCTCACATCTAAGGTGGCATTGTTTGCTGATGATGCTACGATTTGTTCTTGTCATGATAAGAAGTCAACACTCTCTGATTGCTTGGATGGGGCATTTGAACTTGAAAAGGATCTCACTTCTGCTACAGCATGGGGCTCACAGTGGCTGGTGAACTTTAAATCAGATAAAACTCAATTTTTTTTAGCCAATCGTTGTCGCAATAATTTAGATCTTCCTATATTTATGAACTTCCTATATAATGTACTTGATGAGTCATCCACTCTTCATCTATTAGGACTAACTCTTACTTCCGATCTTTTTGGAAACCATATATCAAATCTGCTGCAAAATTAGCATCTGCTAAGATTGCATCTCTTTATCAAGCTCAACACTTTCTTACTCTGGATTCTATTCTCTATCTTGCTGATAAAACCCATATCATCAAAGAGTAGCTGAATTGTGATAGAATATTTATTATTATACCCTACCCATACTGTCTCATACTCAAAAATTTTAACTGAATAGGTTAAATAGGGTATTCATATTGCCAAATAAAGCTGATTATTATCATCGCTAAATAAATAATGTTTTTTACAGTGTTACCCATCTTAAAAAAAATATATATGATCATACTATACTTTGATTACCTAAAATTTGTAAACTTTTAAATAAGCTGTGAAAATTTTTTAAAGAAGAGAGTTTTAAATTGACACGTATTTATTGGTTTCATAAATTAATTTATTAATTATTTTTTTTACTTTATACTTGAAGCCAATAGGAAGTGTTTCCCAGTTAGTGAAAAGAGGATGCTTAAGACAATTTTTATATTCATTGTTTTTTTTATAGAAAGAAAATCAAGAGGTTTTTTGAACCCTATAAAAATTTGTATGCAATAATCTTAAAATTGCATGATTATTGCATAAATTACATCATTGCATAAAATGCTCTAATTATTGGGAGAATGATCTTGTACAATTGTCTTGATAACATAAAATAGGGATTTTTAATTGACCAACAGTTTCATGAATATATCAATGACAGTATAGCTTTTTACTTTATTAAATAATTCACTATAGTTTGGTGCTATAAGCTAGGTCTATTGTTTGGCATTAAAAGCTTATCATGTTTTTTGATAGTGGTATTATGTCTCCCTCTTTAAATTGTAAAAGTAATAATTCTGATATCGAAAAAATTTAAATCAAGTGAAAGTGACAATAGTTTTGAGTATTAGTTTTAAGAGTTTTAGATTAGCAAGATTGAAATCATTATTATATTATGGTTAGGAATATTTGGATGAACAAGATCAGCTATAATTTAAACTTTACTCTTTTATTATTGATGCTAAGCACATCAAAATCAAGTTTTCCACTAACATGGTAAGAAATTTATAAAGTAGTTGTTTGCCTTCTCTTATAAAAGCATTTTAAAATTTGTTTTTCGGTATACTAACAATTGCTTTTAATCAGTAAATAGCAATTTTTAAGTTTCCGGTTGAGAATGTTTTATATGAAATTAGACATTATTCTTTCTAATGTCAAACATAAAGAAAATTTCACTTTTCAGAGAATTTCAGAAAAATCTTTCAAGAGAATTTTTTAATGCAATTAAATAATGAAAAAGTGATCAAAAATTTCAAGATTTAAACATCTAAATGTTTCTGAAAACATCTGAATCATAAATTATAGTTTTTTTAACAAATAATTTTTTTTGGAGTTACATTTGTAATCATATTTACTTCAAAAGATTTTATATTTTTTATTTATTTATTTAAAAAAAATATCCCTCTCTAAGCTTTAACTCCAAAAAAACAAACCTTGACAAACAAGGCACCAAGAAAAACAAATTAAACAGGTTTCAGTAACAAAAGGCTTGAACTTTATTGCTTTCAATGTAAGTGCTCTACCACTCATAAACTCTCATTTTAATTTAGAAATGGATTACTGATACTAAGAGTACTTTGTAGTAAACAATGGTTGAAATCATAAATTAAAATTTATCTATACCATTTGGAGAAAGTCATTTAAAAATAGTAACTTAGAATATATTCTGATTTCATTTCTAAATTAATAATTTTTTGTTAAGTGTTCAAAATACTTTAAGCTATATTGTTAACTATGCCAAGCTTATAATGATTGGACTTTAATTTTCACTGCATATTATTAATAAATGTTTTAGAGTTGTTACAAGAAAGATAATACCAAAACTACAATAGTGTGATGAATTTAAAAATTTGTTTAACAATATATTATTTTAAGTAAATTCTTAAAAAAAAAATGAAACCTTAAATAAATACAGTTTTATTTTCTTTAGAAGTGTTCATAAAAAGTGAATTAACATAAAACATTAAAATTATCAATTAACATTAATGAATACTTATGCATGCTACTTTTAATAATGTTAGATTTCTTTTTTGTTTGTCTATTATTTCTGCAAATGCATAATTATTTAGATATAAAAGATTTTATACGACTTTTTAAATATAGACATTTTAAGCCTACAAGCAAGCAGGTTCTAAAAATTTAAATTCATAGTATGGTATAAAGCTTAATAATGAAGTGACTAAAATAAATACTCATGTTTTTTCCCTATAACATTACTAGAAAAAGTTTTATTTAGAAACTTTTATAAAAAATAATATTTATTATTTTTTAAACAGACATACGTAAATTTTTCCTATCAAAAGCTATTTAATTGTTTCTTTTTTAAAAAATATTTGTAATATATGATTTTAAGTAAATTCTTTTTTAAAAAAATATTTGTAATATATGATTTTAATTAAATTCTTTTTTAAAAAATATTTGTAATATATGATTTTAAGTAAATTCTTTTTAAAAAATATTTGTAATATATGATTTTAAGTAAATTCTTTTTTTAAAAATATTTCTAATATATGATTTTAAGTACATTCTTTTTTAAAAAATATTTGTAATACATGATTTTAAGTAAATTCTTTTTAAAAAAATATTTGTAATACATGATTTTAAGTAAATTCTTTTTAAAAAAATATTTGTAATATATGATTTTAAGTAAATTCTTTTTTAAAAAATATTTGTAATATATGATTTTAAGTAAATTCTTTTTTAAAAAATATTTGTAATATAAGATTTGAATAAACATAGTGCTTGGTTTATTACACCTTATTTTATATTAATTTCCAATTTTTAAAATTTCTAGTTAATAAAAAGAAAGTTTTTGTAAACAACAAATTATTTTCCTTCAATACAACTTGTTTACCAAAACTTGTTTTGAAAATACTACCTTTTTTTAATATTAAATATTGACATCTTGAAATTCTGTCAAAACATCAATATTATGAAAATTACACAGCTATTGTTCAATTTATTGTTACACGGCATTGTATTTGTATATCCAAGTTACTTTAATTGCACTTATGGCTTTAAAAACAAACTTTTTATTTGCTTATTGTAAATATTTTTTGTTTTGTTATAATATCTTGTTGTTTGTTTTCTTTTACACTAATATCTTTTAAAACAAAATTATTTAATGTATTTGAACTTTTGCAAAAATTTTGATTGTTTATTCCATTTTATTTAAAATTTGTATATATAAAATTTTGTGTTTGTTATTTGAAAAAACAGAAAAAAATCAGTTATTTAGCTATTCTTAAAATGATGTACTTATCTGATTTTTTTTTATTTTAAAATATTTAAAAATAGTTTTAACATTGTTAACAGCTTTGCATTCCAGTTTCTGAGTTTTGAGATAAAAATTTAAAAACAAATTTATGTTATTACAAATTATTTAAAAAAAATAATCTTAAAAAAAGCAAAAAAGTTGTTCCAAAAAAAACATAATTTAAAATTTTGAAATATTTTTATTTTTTAAATATTTGCCAAATAATTAAAAATAAGTAATAAAAAATGTTCAAAATTTACTTGGATTAGTTTAGTAATTTACCAATCTTTATATAAGAAACTCTAAACACAAATCCAATGTAAAACTAACAGTTTTTTAAATTTTTGCAGTCCTGATCTAAGAGAATTTCTTCAACTTGATAATCCGCGCAATACATCAAATGATTTAGATGAAGAGGATAATCAGCAAGATTTAAGTGTTGAGACCCTGGTAATAAATTGCACTTTTATTTATTTATTTTTTTAAAAATGTTTAAATACATGAGTAAATTATTTATTTAGCTTTTTTCGTTTGTGATATTTCTTATTATATTATATACATTTATTCAAGGTTCTTTAAAAAATTTCCAGTGTGATTTTTGTATGTTTAACAAATAATAAACAAAAATGATAAAATTATATTTTTTTCAGACGTCAGATATGGAGAAGGTAGATTTAGGTCAATCTGAATCTACAAAGTATGTGCTTATTATGCTCTGTTAAACTGATTTCTTTTATACTGATTTCTTTTAAATTTTATAAGATCCATTGTATAATTTTATTTTTATTCAGAGATTTGTCTTTTCAGAGCGAAACCTGCTGATTTTCTGTTTTTAAAAGTTATTGGTAAAGGTAGTTTTGGCAAGGTAAGTTTTTTTATATGAAATCTTAAGTTGTTTAAATTTCAAAAAAATACTTAAAATAATTTTGTTTGAAAAAAATAAACGATACATTTATGTCTATTATTATTGTAAATACATTCATGTGTACTATTCTTTCAAATACATTTACGTGTACTTTTATTTGCTTTTATAAATGTTTTTACTTTTGTTACAGGTACTTTTATATTTCTAATATTTTTGTTGCAGGTACTTTTATATTTCTAATATTTTTGTTGCAGGTACTTTTAGCAAAGCATAAAGCAGAAGAAAAATTTTATGCAATTAAAGTACTTCATAAAGCAGCTATTCGAAAAAGAAATGAGGTACTAATTTGGATTAAAATGCAACAAATACAATTTTTAAAAATTATTATGTTCGCATTTATATCTAATATATTATCTATTTTTTGAATTTAAGACATTTAAATGCTTGTTGCATATTATATTAAAAAAAAAAGCTCAATTTGACCCAACATTTTAAGTCTAGTCATTTAAATCTTTTTTTATATATTCTTATATATAAATTATATGGAAGACCCTATCTTAGTTTTAAAGTTTTTTATGTCAATATAATGATTAAAGAAATCTTATTTTTGTTTTACCTAACATTAGATACTTTGATATTAATACATAGATATTGGTTATATAGGCAAGACATATTATGGCAGAAAGGAATGTATTACTCCAAAATGTGAAGCATCCATTTTTAGTTGTAAGTATTTATATATATATATATATATATATATATATATATATATATATAATATATATATATATATATATATATATATATATATATATATATATATATATATATATTAGGGTGGCTCTTAAAACAACATTTTTGAAAAAAAACCTGTTCCTACCCCTTTACTTTGTTCTATATAATACTAAAACACTAGGTTTAAAATTTTTTTGAACAAAAAATTATTTTGGGGTAGCTCAAGACCCTTAAAAATTTGACTGGTCTCTAAAATTTTGAAAATAAAAGCTCTTCTAAAGTATGTCAACCTGGTACTCAAAAGAAGCTTGAAAACTTGAAAATAATGCATTTTTGTTATTTTCAGCTTAAAAACAATAGTTTTTATGCATTTATTTGAGAAAAAAGTTATTTTTTTGTAAATTGATTATTATTTTTAAAGTTTTTATATAAATTCGCTTCTTTTGAGTACCAGGTTAAACATACTTTAGAAGAACTTTTATTTTCAAAATTTTAGGGACCAGTCAAATTTTTAAGTGTCTTGAGCTACCCCTAAAATAATTTTTTGTTCAAAAAAATTTTAAACCTGGTGTTTTAGTATTATATAGAACAAAGTAAAGGGGTAGGAACAGGTATTTTTTCAAAAATGTTGTTTTAAGAGCCACCCTAATATATATATATATATATATATATATATATATATATATATATATATATATATATATATATATATATATATATATATATATATATCTGTGTGTATGTATGTATATAATTTATTATTTTTGATGACCATAATTGTGTTGCACACTTGTTTTGAAACAGGTTTCTTATACATATTAGGGTAGCCATTAAAACTAATCATATTGCGTATGATTAGTAATATAAATTTGTTATAATCTTAATTAAAAATAGTTTATTAGTTACATTAAAAAAAGAATTGTGAAAAACAAATAAAAGATTATGATAGGTATAAGATCGTTTTAAGAATTATAAGGAAATAAAATATTATAATACCGAATTTAGATTTCAGCAGTAAATTTTATTTATTTGTTTAAAGGATTTTTAATGTGATTTATAATTAAATTTAATTACAATACGGTACTTCAAAATACGCTAATAACACAATTTAACTTTTAATAATGTAAATACCAAAGTTGGGTCACATTTATTACGCATTACGTGTTTTCGTTATGCAATTAAATCTTATAACAAAGCCTGAGGTATGTAAATAAATATTTATGAATATATATATATATATATATATATATATATATATATATATATATATATATATATATAAAATATATATATATATATATATATATATATATATATATATATATATACACACACACACACTCACACTAGTAAATTAAATACTAGTAAAAGTATATATTACTCATACATACTAAATATTAATTTAAGGGGAGTCTATGGTGTATATATATATATATATATATATATATATATATATATATATATATATATATATATATATATATATATATATATATATATATATACATATATATATATATGTATATACATATATATATATATGTATATACATATATATATATATATATATATATATATATATATATATATATATATATATATATATATATATATATATATATATATATATATGTTGGCATTATCTGCCATGCTACAAAGTACCAAGGTAAGATCATTTTGGTTTCCTTATACCTGTTCTTATGATGAAATAAGGAAATGTTGAGGCTTTAATACAACCATCTGCATTTTGTTTGGGTTTGGGCAAGTAGTATTTATATACAAAAGGCAACTATTATGGCCAAAAACATTTTTTTTTTAATTTTTTTTTTGGCTAAAGCGCACATTTCAAAATAAAAATTTAAAAAGTATAAATGCTCAGACCTTATTAATAGCTAGTAGAACATGCTGAATATGATGGGTTCATTAAAGCATCAAGGGCAGCTACTGAAAATAAACATAACCAGGGGCTTATTGCAGAAATTTATGCCTAAGAAAATTTTTTTAACTCCAAGTGTTATTTACTTTGTGTTATTTACTTTTGAAATTTTCCAACACTTTTTTTGTATAATGATGAAAATTAAGTGTTAATTTTATTCATTATATATTCTAAACATTCCATTTCAAATTTTTATTCAAAAAAGCTCATTCTTAAAATGTTTTGAAGTTTCATTTTTTCTAATTTTAGCAAGTTTTTAAATTCAAGTCTAAATATTTTTTTAATGTTTGTTCTTCTTTTGATTTGTCTTAACAGGTGTTTAAATTATGTATAATTGTTATAAAAGATGGAAAACCACATTAGTATTTATGTAAAATCTTGATAAACCTACACATGTTCATGGTATATGTTTTTTTTAGGGCTTGCATTACTCATTTCAAACAAATGATAAACTTTATTTTGTTCTTGATTATGTGAATGGGGGAGAGGTAAGATTTTATTTTTATACCCAGATTGTATATTGGTTTTTATTAAATTGAGGCATGGGAAAAAGTTTTACTAATTTAAAATCTATTTACCTGCCTGATATCCAATTTTTTATTAAAATCTAACATTTCAAACACAGTGAACTTAAACCCTTTTATTGTTGAAGTTGCCAGTGCCAGCCTTCTTGTTACTTTTGTGCAAAAGCTTTTTGTCGCCTTTTAGTTTTATAAGTTTGCAGGTAACTTGCTGGTAACACAAAAAATAATGACAAATCAAATTCAAATTGAGATACTGCAATCAAATTTTTAGTTTGCGTAAGACATAAAAGTTGGTGGTAAAATTACACTCACTTTTATGTTTTAAAAATTTTTTACACTGTTAAAAATTCTAAATAAAATTAGTAAAAATGCAAATTATATTTATGTAATATATAATTAATTTCTATAATTAATTTTTTGGGTCTTCTCATCAGTTTTCATTACAATACAATTTTTCTAAGCTTCATCCAGACACATTTTCTGGTATTTTTAAGTCTCTTTTTAATTATGATACATACTGCAAAGTATACATACCATAAAAATAAGTTATTATACATGATGCATACTGCAAAGTATACATACCATAAAAATAAGTTATTATACATGATGCATACTGCAAATTATAAAAAAATAAGTTCGTAATCATACATGATACATACTGCAAAGTATACATATATTATTAATTTGTTATTAATGATACAACAATAAAATTGTTGGTAAAACTTAAATGAGAAAAAATTTATTTTTTGTTGTAAATTCTGTCTGTGTTGTTCTGTCTTGTTGTAAATTCAATCTGTGCTGCAATTAAATTTATTTTTTGTATAATTCAAGTTTTATATATTACTTACAATATAATTTGTTTTGCACAATATGTTTTGTAGTTACAATATAATTAAAATCTTGTGATTTCCTTACTGGCATCTAAAAAGAAAAAAAAAGAAATTCTATTTGCAATTCATTTTTAAAAAAGATTTCTTTAACTTTCTTAAAATTAAATTAAAAGAGGGTTTTTATATGATTTCACATTTTTAAAAGTGAAATCATATAAAAACCCTTTACACTTTTTTTAAATTAAAAGAGGGTTGTTTAATTGTTTCACATTTTTAAACTTTTAAATTTATTCCACTGCTACTTTTTACATCTTCACATTTATAAACATTTATCGTTTTTTTAAAATTTACATTTTAGTTGTTAAATGTTAAAACGAAAAAATCTGCAAAACAATTATAATTACTAATGATATTTCTACAGCATAAAGCATTTATATTGAAGCCATTTTTAAAATTTTATTTTCCTAATTTTTTTTTTATTTTTCTCATTTTTTGTTATTTCCTAATTTTTTTAAATTTATTTTCTTTATAATATTTGTCAAAATATCAATCTGATTTATTTTCAAATTGAGTTTTTACTTTTTACTCCTTTTAAAACTTTTAAGAATAGTTTTTATTTTTTTATCTCTAAATTTTTCTTAAATTGATTTTTTTTTCCCTGTAGAAAACATTTTATAACTTTTTTAAATTCTTATGCACATAAGCATTTTATTAAAAGCAGATAAAGTAACAGGAAAAGTGTGATAAACATATTGACTATGTTCTAGTTGGGGGCAGCGGTATTCCATGTGAAAGTGGTATGGGATTGTAACCCATTATTTTTATATGTTAAAATGGTTACTTACATCACATAGATTACTTTGAGTAAATTCAGATATCAAAAATTCATGAATTTTTGACATATCTTTTCTTCAAAATCAGCTATTTTACGATTTTTTTTGTTTGGCTGTTGTCATGGTTTTGTTTGTTTTGAAGTTATTTTATTTAATAATGATAACCAATAGAAATCAGTAGAAAGCCCTGAAATCCAATTGATAACCAATAGAAATCAATAGAAAGCCCTGAAAACCAATTGATAGCCAATAGAAATCAATAGGAAGCCATAAAATTGCTTATTCATATTCTCACTATTTATTGGAATGAAAAATTGAAATGATTTCTTGTCATAAAATTTCTATAGAAATCAAATCTTGTATTATAAAAATTGATATTATATTATAAAATCCTATATTATAAAAATCATAACTTATATTATAAAAATCTTATGTATAATATTAAAAAATCAAATCTTTTATTTCTATAGAAATCAAGTCTTATAAAAATTTAAATTCAGTTACAATGAATCTGTAAGCTAGATATTCTACTAGATTCAAAAACCCTGATTAGTATGGAATCTGCATTGTAGTTGCAAGTGTGTCGCTTTCAATGCAAATAAATCTATCAAGTCACATTATAACTGATTTTATTTTATTTCATTGAATAAGTTGAACAAATTGTGATTAAATTTTATCATTGTATCTTTTATATATACTAAATTGATTAGTGTTTTATATATTATCTTTTATATATTGTAAAACTTTCAAATATTGTAAAACTTTCATATATTTTAAAACTAATAAAATTTATCAGTCTACTTTTTAAGTAGATGGTTTTTTGTAAAAGTAATAAATTTTAATATTTCGATATAATTTTAAAAAAATATGAATTAATTTTAACAATTATAAGTCAATTTAATAAATGGCAAAGAACTGCAGATCACGTTATTATATTTTCACTATTTTGTTCGATCAAATTGAATAATTTTTTTTTAAATTATTCACCTCCCCAAACACTTAGAGAACCACTACGTCAAGGAGGCTACTTTATTGTGGTTACAACTCTCTCTCAACTCTTTAAATCTGAAACACAAACCTTGGTGAACAAGTTGTGCAGAGAAATAAGTTGTTTCATAGAAAATTGCCAATTTATGGCTAGTCAATTTTTATTGAAAAAAGTGATACATAATTGAAATAAATCACTTTTTTACAAACATCATGCTGAAAATTTGCACTTAAAACTATAGTTTGGAATATGAGAAATCAGAATATGTTTATTTTCCATAAATCAAATTAGTGATTGTATTTTACATATAGTCTATCTAGGAATACGTGATCATATTTGTGAAAGGCAGCGTGATAACCAAGGTAGCATTCTATTAATAATTTCTTATTCATGAAAGTTAGTTTCAAAAAATGTAAACTAAAATTTGCAAGATGTCCAACAACATTGTCAGTATTAGATGTTTAAAATAAATATCGGTGGTTCAATCTATATCTCTATTTATTTAAACTTTGCTAACTTATAGTTAATGAAATGCAGTTGTTATAAATAGTTCTTATAAATAGTTATTTATAGTAATAAAAATATATTTCAAATCACAGTTTCAATATAATCTTTGAAAGTCATTTTCTTGTTATACGATACAATGTTATTAAAATTCAATAAATATGGCTGCATATAAACTTTTTTGAAAAAATGTTCGATATTTCGCTGATCTATTGTGATCAGTGTCATCAGGTATAATAAAAATCGTTACATAGAAAATTGTTATAATAAAAACAAACTGTTAAAAAGATAACATTAAAAAGAGCATGAGAAAATTTGAAAAATTTTGTATCATTGTTATAGATAATTATAAAGTATTTTTTACAGAAAAGAAAAAAAAATTTTCTCCTAAAATTTCCTGGCAGGTTTTAGGTTAATATTTATATTAATAATTACATAATTCAAAATATTTTCTTTTTTTAATTTAGTTGTTCTTTCATTTACAAAGAGAGCGATATTTTCCTGAACACAGGTTTGATGATACCACTGACTATCCTGAATACACTAATATACACTATACACAAAACCCCTATTCACTACCCCTATACACAAATATACACTATACACAAAACCCCTATACACAACAAACTTGTTTTTCATATAATTTTTTTCCTTTTAACAGAGCTCGCTTTTATGCTGCTGAAATTGGATCAGCAATTGGTTATCTTCATCAACTAAGTATAATCTACAGGTATGTATATATATATATTTGTGCAATGTGGTCAAAACAGGCGGTCAATAGTCAATGGCTGGCCTAAATAATCTAAGTTGGTATTTTGACCCTAAATGAATGAGTTTTGAAAAGTAAGATTTTACAAATAAACAGGATGTATTTCTTTTTTTTTTTACTTTATTTTTATTTTTTTTCTAATTTTTTTTTATATTAACCTCTTTTTTTTTTTTTTCTTCTGCCAATAGTAAAGTTATTGCAAGATTTTCAATGAATGATTTTTTAATAAAATTTTTCAATTCTCAAAAAAATGCAAAAAAAATTAAATATAAAAGCAATGGCCTACTTAGAAATATATATTCAGTTTGATTTAATTGTTTTTAATATTTTTCTTTTTGCAAAGAAAAAGCATTTTCTAAAGTTAGAGTTTTGAAATTTAAATTTTCAATTCAAAAACTAATTCATTTCCGCAATGCTAGATTAATCTTTGTATCATTGCATGCTAAAATCTCAACATTTTCTCCACTTAACTATGGCATAAAATTATATATCACATTCTCCTTTATAGAAAAGTTTATGATTTACAATTTTTTCAATATGTTTAATTAATTTTTGATTATAAAGTAAATTGTAAATAATTAAAAAAAAAAAAATAAAGTTGCAAATGTTACCATGTCTCTCGATAGAAATGCTTTTGAGGAACCAAATTTTCAGGCAATAACAAGATAATTAATCTTATAATTCATATTCTTTTAATATATGATGAAAATTATTTAACATCCTAAAAAAATTCTCAGTATTTTAATACATGAAACAAGGAACAATATAGGAACCAGCATTAAAGTTTATACTATCATGGTCGCTGCTCAAAGGAGCTATCATCTCTAGTTCCACCAACCAAAACTCATTCTTGCTTGATTCATCATTCAGTAAAATCTTATCCTTTTACTGTATCTGTCCCTGCATTTTCTAAAAACTTTAATTTATACTGTTTTTTTTTCTCACATTTTAACCCTTTAGAACACTCTTCCATTTTCATGTTTTCAAACAACCTAGAACTTTTTAAATTTTCTGTCAATTGTTTTCTGCTCTTTAACTCTATTCTTTGTTTTCTAGTAACTCCTAACTTTTGCTTGCAGCTTTGTTGAGAGTGAATCAGAAATAAATAAACAAATAAATAACATCAATGTCAAAAACGCTAGTTTCTGTATCATCAGCTTTTGATGACCTCATAATCATTTTTATTTTTTTTTGTCACAGATTTTATTGATCTTTTATTAAGAGAATAGTCCTCAGAACTTGAGTTGGATAAATAATCTATATTTCCTATATATTTAAACTTCTTCCACTAGATCTTCAACTTAATAATTTCTTGTTTAACTTAGCCTTACTTATTTTTTCTTCTAATTAAATTTTAGTAAAATATCCGTCAGTCATAAATGATGCAACAGTTCTAAAATACAGACATAGTTATCTGGCACAAATAGGATATGAGTCTAATTTAACAAAAATATCTGTCAGACATGTACAGAGATCTTTTAAAGATAGATGTATCTGTTAGACACAGCTAAAGGGTTAAACTTTGTTGCTATTTAAAAAAGAATCAAAATATCAACCACTTGCTAATTAATTTTCAACATTTTTTAATGGTTTAGTTAGCTTAAAGAAAATGGGTTAAATTGTTATAAGTTACTATATCTTATTAATTTATTACAACCAATTAAAGCTTTATGAAATCTCCATTTTTAATTTAATGAAAAGCTCTGCACATGCAAGTTATTTACTTATATTTAACATAAGCAGTTAGTTTAATTGTTTTTCAATTGTGACTTTTCATTAATGAAATGCAAAAAAAAATTATTTTATATTATCATGAAAATACAAATTTGTTTTAAGCTATGATGAAAATGAAAATCAACCTTTAGAGAAAAAAGCTTTTTAATTGACCATACAAAAAAAAATAAAAAATAAATATCAAGTCTATGTGTTTCATGCTGGTGTGCGTCTCTCTTTCTTTATATATATATATATATATATATATATATATATATATATATATATATATATATATATATATATATATATATATATATATATATATATATATATATATATATATATGGGTTGTAAGGGTTGGTAGTATGTATGGGTTGTAAGGGCTGTATGGTATGTAAGGGTTCGTCCATAAAGGACGTCAAACAGAATTTAGATAATAATTAAAAGTAGAAGATCGCTATATTACTTTAATAATCGTCCTTTAATGCCCACCAGTGAAAAAAATATATATTCAAAAGAATACTCTTAACATAAAAGTGGCAACGATATATTAAAATTAAAAGTAATTCAAATATATTATTCCTAATAATAATTAATATTAATACGCACTGATTATTTTATAATATAAAAATATATAATTCTGAATATATCTTTGGAAATCAGATTTTAATTTGCCTTGTCATTGTAAAACCACGTTTAATTTTGTGTTGATTTCATATTCATCTTCAATAAATGTTACAGGCGGTATTTTGTTTTATTTTTGGCGCTGTCCAATCAATGTATGCAACGCTAAAGTGGAGTAGAAGAAGAAAGAATATAAGAAAAGGACCCCATAGATTTCCAGTACACATTTTGATATCAGGGGAGGAGGGGTATATTTGTCAAAACGCTGTATCAAATTTATTCCTAGTTAACACCCTATATATCAAAATTATTTCTAGTTAACATATATATATATATATATATATATATATATATATATATATATATATATATATATATATATATATATATATATATATATATATATTAGGGTTGAGCTTTTACCGAAAATTTACCGGTAAATCGGTAAAATTGTTTTACCAATTTACCGGTAAAATGATGTCGGTAAATTTCGGCAAATATTGTTTTTTTAATAACGTTGAAGAATGCTTGAAAATGTTTTAGAATGCTTGAAATGGCTCAACCAATAAATTAAAAATTTAATTTTCATTTTCCTGTCAACAAAGCTGTTGTTTGTTATGCTTGAAAAGTGATTTTGTTGGTTTAGTTTTGTCTAAACACTTTAAGAAAAACGTTTTTACTTTCTTGTGACTTATTTATCAATCAATGTATTTTGGAAAATGATATTACATCCACGGTCATTTACAAATAGTTATAAAACTAATATTAAGTAAATACCTATAAGTTGATATAAAAAAATATTTTTTAACACAAATAATAATAAAAATGATGAACAATGATTTAATAATAATAATAACACTATAATCATAAAAAATAATATATTGAGTATAATATTTAGAAATTTACACAAAATAAAACCAATCAACTAAAATAAACAGAAAGAATTAAATAGTTTTAAATACTTAACATATATAAAAAGTAAAATAAAGAATAAGTACATCCGAGGAGATTTTTTAGATACAAAAAATTATAATAAACAACAACAACAACAACAAAAAAAAAAACTAGACTGAATATAAAAAATAAAAATAATAATAATAGTTGCGTTTTGGCAAAATGTTGGACGCTTGGAAACACTACACCTTATACAA